>NW_028227305.1:997868-1098844 GCF_978045245.1 Mus caroli | reverse complement strand
AATATGGTGACAAACCCTGAAAAAGTCGAAAAATGAGAATATCACACTCTAGGACTTGGAATATGATGAGAAACCCTGAAAAAGTCAAAAAATGAGAAAATCACACTGTAGGACTTGGAATATGATGAGAAACCCTGAAAAAGTCGAAAAATGAGGAAATCACAATGTAGGACTTGGAGTATGGTGAGAAACCCAAAAAGTCGAAAAATGAGAAAATTATGCACTAGGACCCAGAATATGGTGAGAAACACAGAAAAAGTCTTAAAATGAGAAAATCACACTGTAGGACCTGGAATATGGTAAGAAACCCTGAAAATGTCGAAATATAGGAAAATGACACTGTAGCAGCTGGAATATGGTGAGAAACTCTGAAAAAGTAAAAAAAAAAAAATAAGAAATACACACTTGTAGGACCTGCAATATCGTTAGAGACCCTGAAAAAGTCTTAAAATGAGAAAATCACACTGTAGGACTTGGGATATGGTGAGAAACCGTGAAAAAGTCGAAAAATTAGAAAATCTAACTTTAGGAACTGGAATACACTGAGAATCCCTGAAAAATTCAAAAAATGCGAAAATCACACCCTAGGACTTGGAATATGATGAGAAATGCTGAAAACTTCAAAAAATGAGAAAAATCACACTGTAGTACCTGGAATATGGTGAGAAACACTAAAAAGGTAATAAAATGAGAAAATCACAGAGTAGGACCTGGAATATTACGAGAAACCCTGAAACAGTCGAAAAATAAGAAAATTAAACTTGTAGTACATGCAATATGGCGAGAAACATTGAAAAAGTCGAAAAATGAAAATATCACACTCTAGGACTTGGAATATGATTAGAAACCCAGAAAAAGTCAAAAAATGAGAAAATCACACTGTAGGACTTGGAATATGAGGAGAAACCCTGAAAAAGTAAAAAAATGAGAAAATCACACTGTAGGACTTGGGATAAGGTAAGAAACCCTGAAAAAGTAGAAAAATTAGAAAATCAAACTGTAGGAACTGGAATATGCTGAGAATCCCTGAAAAATTCGAAAAATGCGAAAATCACACTCTAGGACTTGGAATAAGATGAGAAACCCTGAAAAAGTCAAAAAATGAGAAAATCACACTGTAGTACCTGGAATATGGTGAGAAACACTGAAAAAGTCTAAAAATAAGATAAAACTTGTAGTACCTGAAATATGGTGAGAAACCCTGAAAAAGTCGAAAAATGAGAAAATCACACTGTAGGACTAAGAATATGATGAGAAAACGTGAAAAAGTAAAAAAATGAGAAAAATACACTGTAGGAGCTG
The DNA here is from genome assembly GCF_978045245.1 of Mus caroli. Taxonomy (NCBI): domain Eukaryota; kingdom Metazoa; phylum Chordata; class Mammalia; order Rodentia; family Muridae; genus Mus; species Mus caroli. The sequence goes on along the minus strand of NW_028227305.1, from coordinate 1,097,542 downwards.
GAATATGGAGAGAAACCCTGAAAAGGTTAAAAAATTAGAAATTCACACTTGTAGGACCTCCAATATGGTGAGAAACCCTGAAAAACTCGAAAAATGAGAAAATCACACTGTAGGACCTGGAATATGGTGAGAAACACTGAAAAAGTCAAAAAATGAGAAATCACACAGGAGGACCTGCAATATGGTGAGAAACCGTGAAACAGTCGAAATATAAGAAAATCAAACTTGTAGTACCTGCAATATGGTGAGACACCCTGAAAAAGTCGAAAAATGAAAAAATCACTCTGTAGGATTTGGAATATGATGAGAAACCCTGAAAAAGTCAAAAAATGAGAAAAATATACTGTAGGACCTGGAATGTGGTGAGAAACACTGAAAAAGTCGAAGAATAAGAAAATCACACAAGTAGGACCTCCAATATGGTGAGAAACCCTGAAAAGTCGAAAAATGAGAAAATTACAGAGTAGGACATGGAATATGGTAAGAAACCCTTTAAAAGTCGGAAAAAGAAAATCACACTGTAGGATTTGGAATATGATGAGAAAACCTGAAAAAGTCAAAAAATGAGAAAATCATACTGTAGGACCTGCAATAGGGTGAGAAATTCTGAAAAAGTCAAAAAATGAGAAAATCACACTGTAGGACTTGGAATATGATGAGAAAACCTGAAAAAATCGAAAAATGAGAAAATCACACTGTAGGAGCTGGAATATGGTGAGAAACCCTGAAAAGTCAAAAAATGAGAAAAATCACACTGTAGGACCTGGAATATGGTGAGAAAACATGAAAAAGTCAAAAAAGGAGAAAATCACACTCTAGGACTTGGAGTATGATGAGAAAACCTGAAAAAGTCAAAAAATGAGAAAAATCACACTGTAGTACATGGAATATGGTGAGAAACTCTGAAAAAGTCGCAAATTAGAAAATGATAGTGTAGGACCTGGAATATGTTGAGAAAACCTGAAATATTCGAAAAATGAGAAAATGACAATGTAGAACCTGGAGTACGGTAAGAAACCCTGAAAAAGTTTAAAAAAAGAGAAAATCACACTGTAGGACTTGGAATATGGTGAGAAACACTGAAAAAGTCAAAAAATGAGAATATCACACTCTAGGACTTGGAATATGGTGAGAAACGCTGAAAAAGTCAAAAAATGAGAAAATCATGCGGCAGGACCCAGTATATGGTGAGAAACCCTGAAATAAGTCGAAAAATGAGAAAATCACACAGTAGGACCTGGAAGCTAGTGAGAAACCCTGAAAAAGTCGAAAAATGAGAAAAATCCAACTGTAGGACCTGGAATATATTGAGAAACCCTGAAAAATTCGAAAAAAGCAAAAATCACACTCTAGGACTTGGAATATGATGAGAAAACCTGAAAAAGTAAAAAAAAAATGAGAAAATCACACTGTAGTACCTGGAATATAGTGAGAAACACTAAAAAAGTATTAAAATGAGAAAATCACACAGTAGGACCTGGAATATGGTGATAAACTCTGAAATAGTCAAAAACATGAGAAAATCACGCAGTAGTACCTGGAATATGGTGAGAAACCCTGAAAAAGTCGAAAAATGAGAAAATCACGCAGTAGGACCTGGAATATGGTGAGAAACTCTGAAAAAGTCGAAAAATAAGAAATTCACACTTGTAGGACCTACAATATTGTGAGAAACCCCGAAAAAGTCCAAAAAAGAGAAAATCACACTCTAGGACTTGGAATATGATGAGAAAACCTGAAAAAGTCAAAAAATGAAAAAATCACACTGTAGTACCTAGAATATGGTGAGAAATACTGAAAAAGTCTTAACGTGAGAAAATCACACAGTAGGACCTGGAATATGGTGAGAAACCCTGAAACATTTGAAAAATAAGAAAATCAAACTTGTAGTACCTGCAATATTGTTAGAAACCCTGAAAAAGTCGAAAAATGAGAAAATCACACTGTTCGACTTTGAATAAGATGAGAGACCGTGAAAATTTTAAAAAATGAATAAAATACACTGTAGTAGTTGGAACATGGTGAGAAACCCTGCAAAAGTCGAAAAATAAGAAATACACACTTGTAGGACCTGCAATATGGTGAGAATCACTGAAAAACTCGAAAAATGAGAAAATCACACTCTAGGACTTGGAATATGATGAGAAACCCTGAAAAAGTCGAAAAATGAGAAAATTACACTGGTGGACCTGGAATATGCTGAGAAACCCTTTAAAAGTCGAAAAAAGAGAAAGTTACCCTGTAGGACTTGGAATATGATGAGAAAACCTGAAAAAGTCAAAAAATGAGAAAATAACACTGTAGTACCTTGAATATTGTGAGAAAACACTGAAAAAGTCGAAAAATGAGAAAATCACACAGTAGGACCTGGAATATGGTGAGAAACCCTGAAGCAGTCGAAAAATAAGAAAATCAAATTTGTCGTATCTGCAATATGGTGAGAAACCCTGAAAAAGTCAAAAAAGAGAAAAATACACTGAAGGAGCTGGAATATGGTGAGAAACCCTGAAAAAGTCAAAAAATAAGAAATTCACACTTGTAGGACCTGCAATAGGGTGAGAATCCCTGAAAAACTCGAAAAATGAGAAAATCACACTCTAGGACTTGGAATATGATGAGAAACCCTGAAAAAGTCGAAAAATGAGAAAATCACACAGTAGGACCTGCAATATGGTGAGAAACCCTGAAACAGTCGAAAAATAAGAAAATCAAACTTGTAGTACCTGCAATATGGTGAGAAACCCTGAAAAATTCGAAAAATGAGAAAATCACACTGTAGTACTTGGAATAAGATGAGAAATCATGAAAAAGTCAAAAAATGAGAGAAATACACTGTTGGAGCTGGAATATGGTGAGAAACCCCGAAAAAGTCGAAAAATAAGAAAATTACACTTGTAGGACCACCAATATGGTGAGAAACACTGAAAAAGTCGAAAAATGAGAAAAATCACACTGTAGTACATGGATAATGGTGATATAATCTGAAGAAGTCAAAAAATTAGAAAAATCACACTCTAGGACTTGGAATAAGATGAGAAACCCCGAAAAGTCAAAAAATGAGAAAATCACACTGTAGGACTTGGAATATGATGAGAAACCCTGAAAAAGTCCAACATTAAGAAATTCACACTTGTAGGACCTGCAATATGGTGAGAAACCCATAAAAGTCAAAAAATGAGAAAATCACACTGTAGGACTTGGAGTAAGATGAGAAAACCTGAAAAAGTCAAAAAATGAGAAAATCACCATATAGGACTTGGAATATGGTGAGAAACCCTGAAAAAGTAAAAAAATGAGCAAAATATGCAGTAGGACCTGGAATATGGTGAGAAACACTGAAAAAGTCTTAACATGAGAACAATCATACTGTAGGACCTGGAATCTGGTCAGAAACACTGAAAATGTCTAAAAATGAGAAAATCACACATTAGGACCTGGAATATGGTGATAAACTCTGAAAAAGTCAAAAAATGAGAAAATTACACTGTAGGACCTGGAATTTTTTTTGAGAAACCCTGAAAAAGTCCGAAAAAGAGAAAATCACACTCTAGGACTTGGAATAGGATGAGAAAACCTGAAAAAGTCAAAAAATGAGAAAATCACAAAAAATGAGAAACACTGAAAAAGTCTTAACGTGAGAAAATCACACAGTAGGACCTGGAATATGGTGAGAAACCCTGAAACATTTGAAAAATAAGAAAATCAAACTTGTAGTACCTGCAAAAGGTCGAAAAATGAGAAAATCACACTGTTCGACTTTGAATAAGATGAGAGACCGTGACAATTTTAAAAAATGAGAAAAATACACTGTAGTAGCTGGAACATGGTGAGAAACCCTGCAAAAGTCGAAAAATAAGAAATTCACACTTTTAGGACCTGCAATATGGTGAGAATCCATGAAAAAGTCGAAAAATGAGAAAATCACACTCTAGGACTTGGAATATGATGAGAAACTCTGAAAAAGTCGAAAAAATGATAAAATCACACAGTAGGACCTGCAATATGGTGAGAAACCCTGAAACAGTAGAAAAATAATAAAATCAAACTTGTAGTACCTGCAATATGGTGAGAAACCCTGAAAAAAGAAAGAAAGAAAGAAAGAAAGAAAGAAAGAAAGAAAGAAAGAAAGAAAGAAAGAAAGAAACCAAAAAGAATAAAAAGTTTTTATAAAAGTTTTATAAAAAGTGTTAAAGTTTTTAAAAATTAAAAAAAAAAATTACCAGATCACCATCAAGCACACACAGCATTGGCTGTCTTCAGGTGTATCCTTTCAGCCTCCGAAACAAAAAGCAATGGCTGTCTGTCTTCAGGTGTATCCTATTCTCGAGTCTTACTTCCAACCTGAGTGCTGGGCTGAGCTGCCTCATTATGTAATTGTAAACCTTCCTTGGTTTGTCTTTTCCATTTCTAAGACTAACAGGCCTTTTTCTATTTAGAGAATATGCTCATGACTGTCCTTTAGATATAGTAAATATAACTGTTGCTCATAAAACTTGTTTTCTAGGAATTTTTAAAGGGCAATGGCAGAGTTTATTTATAAAAAATATTTTTCATTTATTTATTTGTGTGAGTGATGAAGCTCAGGTCTTCAAACTCGTCAGGAGTTATGATTACCTCCCCTCTCTCTCACCCCCTCTTTCTCCTCTCTCTCAATGATCAATTTTATTTTTAGTATAAGAATGTTTTGCATGTGTATGCTGTGCCCACAGACTCCAGAACAGAGTATTAGATCCCCTGGAACTGGAGATGGGCCACCATATATATATACTGGTAATTGAGCCCAGGTTCTCTGGAAGAGGAGACAATGCTCTTAATTGTTGAGCCCTCTCTGTAGCCACATCTTTCATTCTTTTTTTTTTTTGAGTATATGTGAGGCTGTGTATATATACATCATATGCAGACAATAAGAATGATTTAGATTCTTCAGCATCTGACACACTCTTCTGGAGTGTCTGAACATAGCTACAGCATACTTAAATATAATAAATAAATAAATCTTTAAAAAGAAAAGGAAAAGTAAAAAAAAAAGAACAGGCCTGCCATATGCATATTCATAGAGGAAAATGGAAGAGACCCCAATCTAACCTCAGCAGGGTGCTTCCTTCTGGATGGTAGCTCACAGTTTCATCCCAGCAAGACAGGCAAATCACTGAGTTCAAGGACAGTAAGGTTCAGGACAGCCAAGGTTAGGAAGGAAAAGGGTCTATGTTGAGAATACAAACCGACAAAACAACGACTAGGAAAAAGAAGTGACAATGTAACTTGGGGTAGGGTACCAACAAGAGAAAGCTTTCTGTTACCACTTACAAACACCAGTAGCCTTGCACCCTTCTGCCCAGGTCCCTGCCTTCCTTTCTAGGAATTCTAAGGATGCCAGGGGGTGGGGGAATCCAGATTAACTTTTTAAAAACAAAGACTTGGTCTTTGATGTCTATAGGAAGCCCTTCTCAGTGCCTTTAACTACCACTGAACTTTCAGGGCTGTGACTCAACTGTAACAAGGAACAGGGCTAAGAACCTGCAGCCTTTGAAAACAACTATTTTTTTAAAGAGGGGGACACAAATCAGCAGTAGAACCCCTCAGGTTCAGCCATAATACTTGTTAGGGAAAGAGCCTCAATGTCCGGAGCTGAGGTCTCATGGGTGAACTGCTTCAAGCTCTGATTATCATTGAAAGAAAGAAAAGATATCATGTGGTTGCTTAATTTATTTATTTAATTATTTCTATTTTTTGTTTTCTTTTGTTTTGTTTTAGAAAAGGCCTCAGTCTGTAGCTATGGCTGACCAAGGACAGACTACATGTGTTAATTAGGGTTTCACAGCTGAGAAACAGAGCATACCTATGTAAGACTTAGAAAACCCAACAGTCAGTGGTGGCTCAAGCTCTTAATGAGAGCACTCTGGAGGCAGAGGCAGTCAGTTTCTGAGTTTGAGGCCAGCCTGGTTAAAGACAGGGATAGGCAGAGATAGGCAAGGCAGGGCTAGGCTAGGCAAGGGGCTAGGCTAGGCTAGGCAAGAGGCTAGGCTAGGCTAGGCAAGGGGCTAGGCTAGGCTAGGCTAGGCAAGGGGCTAGGCAAGACAGAAAGACAAGTATGGCAGTCCTGGTGGTTTTTCTTTCTTTCTTATCCCTTTTAAAAAAATGTTTATTTATTTATTTATTTATTTATTTATTTATTTATTTATTTATTTATTTATGTATTAGATATAAGTACACTGTAGCTGTTCAGACACTCCAGAAGAGGGTGTCAGATTCTGGAGAATCTAAATCCCTCTTATGATCTGCATATGATGTACATAAACACAGCCTCACATATACTTCTAAAAATATAAAGAAGGGTGGGGCCACTCTAAAAGCTCAACAATTAACAGCATTGTTTCCTCTTCCAGAGTACCTGGGATCAACTACCAGCAACTATATGGTGGCCCATCTGCAGTTCCAGGGGATCAGACAGACAGACATACAGACAGTGATAAGGATGGCAGGCCTGCCTGGTCTTTCTTTCTTTCTTATCCTTTTTAAAAAAATGTTTATTTATATATTTATTTATGTATTTATTAGATATAAGTACACTGTAGCTGTCTTCAGACACTCCAGAAGAGGGTGTCAGATTCTGGAGAATCTAAATCCCTCTTATGGTCTGCATATGATGTACATAAACACAGCGTCACATATACTTCTAAAAATTTAAAGATGTGTGGGGCCACTGAGAGGGCTAAACAATTAACAGCATTGTCCCCTCTTTCAGAGAACCTGGGATAAACTACCAGCACCTTATGTTGGCCCATCTCCAGTTCCAGTGGATCAGACAGACAGACAGACAGAGAGACAGAGATAAGGATGGCAGGCCTGCCTGGTCTTTCTTTATTTCTTATACTTTTTAAAAAAATGTTTATTTATTTATTTATTTATTTACTTATTTATTTATTAGATATAAGTACACTGTAGCCGTCTTCAGACACTCCAGAAGAGGGTGTCAGATTCTAGAGAATCTAAATCCCTCTTATGGTCTGAATATGATGTACATAAACACAGCCTCACTTATACTTCTAAAAATTAAAAATGGGTGGGGCCACTGAAAGGGCTCAACAATTAACAGCATTGTCTCCTCTTCCAGAGAACCTGGGATCAACTACCAGCACCTACAAGGTGGCCCATCTCCAGTTCCAGGGGATCAGACAGACAGACAGACAGACAGAGATAAGGATGGCAGGCCTGCCTGGTCTTTCTTTCTTTCTTATCCTTTTTAAAAAATATTTATTTATTTATTTATTTATTTATTTATTTATTTATTTATTTCTTAGATATAAGTACACTGTAGCTTTCTTTAGACACTCCAGAGGAGGGTGTCAGATTCTGGAGCATGTAAATCCCTCATATGATCTGCATATGATGTACATAAACACAGCCTCACATATTCTTCTAAAAATTAAAAGATGTGTGGGGCCACTGAAAGGGCTCAACAATTAACAGCATTGTCTCCTCTTATAGAGAACCTGGGATCAACTACCAGCAACTATATGGTGGTCCATCTCCAGTTCCAGGGGATCAGACAGATAGACAGACAGACAGTGATAAGGATGGCAGGCCTGCCTGGTCTTTCTTTCTTTCTTATCCTTTTTTTAAAAAAATGTTTATTTATTTATTTATTTATTTATTTGTTTGTTTGTTTGTTTATTTATTTATTTATGTATGTATTTATTAGATATAAGTACACTGTAGCTGTTCAGACACTCCAGAAGAGGGTGTCAGATTCTGGAGAATCTAAATCCCTCTTATGGTCTGCATATGATGTACATAAACACAGCCTAATATACTTCTAAAAATTAAAAGATGTGTGGGGCCACTGAAAGGGCTCAACAATTAACAGCATTGTCTCCTCTTATAGAGAACCTGGGATCAACTACCAGCAACTATATGGTGGTCCATCTCCAGTTACAGGGGATCAGACAGACAGACAGACAGACAGACAGTGATAAGGATGGCAGGCCTGCCTGGTCTTTCTTTCTTTCTCATCCTTTTTTAAAAATAATGTTTATTTATTTATTTATTTATTTATTTATTTATTTATTTATTTATTTATGAATTAGATATAAGTACACTGTAGCTGTTCAGACACTCCAGAATAGGGTGTCAGATTCTGGAGTATCTAAATCCCTCTTATGGTCTGCATATGATGTACATAAACACAGACTCACATATAGTGAGCTGAGGTGTCACAGGCCAACTGCTGGAATTTCTGAGTACCACCTAGATAGAGAAAAGCTATGCTGTGGTTGCTTAATTTATGTATTTTATTATTTCTATTTGTTGTTTTGTTTTGTTTTATTTGTTTTTAGAGAAGTCCTCAGTCTGTAGCTCTGGCTGACCCAGGACTGCCTACTTGTGTTAATTTGGGTTTCACAGCTGAGAACAGACACCAAGAGCAAGATAAGGCTTAGAAAACCCTACATTCAGTGGTGGCTCAAGCTCTTAATGAGAGCATTCTGTAGGCAGAGGCAATCAGTTTCTGAGTTCGAGGCCACCCTGGTTAAAGACAGGGTTAGGCAGGGCTAGGGTAGGGGCTAGGGTGAGAAAGAGAGAGAGAAAGAGAGAGAGATAGAAAGAAATAAAGAAAGGAGAATAAAAAGTTTTTATAAAAGTTTTATAAAAAGTGTTAAAGTTTTTAAAAATTAAAAAAAAAAATACCAGATCACCATCACACAGCATTGGCTGTCTTCAGGTGTATCCTTTCAGCCTCCAAAACAAAAAACAATGGCTGGCTGTCTTCAGGTGTATCCTATTCTCGAGTCTTATTTCCAACCTTAGAGCTGGGCTGAGCTGCCTCATTATGTAATTGCAAACCTTCCTTGGTTTGTCTTTTCCATTTCTAAGACTAACAGGCCTTTTTCTATTTATTGAATATGCTCATGACTGTCCTTTAGATATAGTAAATATAACTTTTGCTTATAAAACTTGTTTTCTAGGAATTTTTAAAGGGCAATGGCAGAGTTTATTTATAAAAAAATATTTTGCATTTATTTATTTGTGTGAGTGATGAAGCTCAGGTCTTCAAACTCATCAGGAGGTATGATTACCTCCCCTCTCTCTCAACCCCTCTCTCTCCTCTCTCAATGATTGTGTAAGAATGTTTTGCATGTGTATGCTGTGCCCACAGACTCCAAAACAGAGTATTAGATCCCCTGGAACTGGAGATGGGCCACCATATATAATACTGGTAATTGAGCCCAGGTTCTCTGGAAGAGGAGACAATGCTCTTAATTGTTGAGCCCTCTCTGTAGCCACATCTTTCTTTTTCTTTTTCTTTTTTTTTTTGAGTATATGTGAGGCTGTGTTTATATACATCATATGCAGACAATAAGAATGATTTAGATTCTTCAGAATCTGACACCCTCTTCTGGACTGTCTGAAGATAGCTACAGCATACTTAAATATAATAAATAAATAAATCTTTAAAAAGAAAAGGAAAAGTAAAAAAGAAAGAACAGGCCTGCCATATGCATGTTCATAGAGGAAAATGGAAGAGACCCCAATCTAACCTCAGCAGGGTGCTTCCTTCTGGATGGTAGCTCACAGTTTCATCCCAGCAAGACAGGCAAATCACTGAGTTCAAGGACAGTAAGGTTCAGGACAGCCAAGGTTAGGAAGGAAAAGGGTCTATGTTGAGAATAAAAACCGACAAAACAACAACTAGGAAAAAGAAGTGACAGTGTAACTTGGGGTAGGGTACCAACAAGAGAAAGCTTTCTGTTACCACTTACAAACACCAGTAGCCTTGCACCCTTCTGCCCAGGTCCCTGCCTTCCTTTCTAGGAATTCTAAGGATGCCAGGGGGTGGGGGAATCCAGATTAACTTTTTAAAAACAAAGACTTGGTCTTTGATGTCTACAGGAAGCCCTTCTCAGTGCCTTTAACTACCACTGAACTTTCAGGGCTGTGACTCAACTGTAACAAGGAACAGGGCTAAGAACCTGCAGCCTTTGAAAACAACTATTTTTTTAAAGTGGGGGACACAAATCAGCAGCAGAACCCCTCAGGTTCAGCCATAATACTTGTTAGGGAAGGAGCCTCAATGTCCGGAGCTGAGGTCTCATGGGTGAACTGCTTCAAGCTCTGAGTATCACTGAAAGAAAGAAAAGATATCATGTGGTTGCTTAATTTATTTATTTTATTATTTCTATTTTTTGTTTTCTTTTGTTTTGTTTTAGAAAAGGCCTCAGTCTGTAGCTATGGCTGACCTAGGACAGACTACATGTGTTAATTACGGTTTCACAGCTGAGAAACAGACCATACCTATGTAAGACTTAGAAAACCCAACAGTCAGTGGTGGCTAGAGCTCTTAATGAGAGCACTCTGGAGGCAGAGGCAGTCAGTTTCTGAGTTCGAGGCCAGCCTGGTTAAAGAAAGGGATAGGCAGGGCTAGGCAAGGCAGGGCTGGGCTAGGCTAGGCTGGCAATGGGCTGGGCTAGGCAAGGCAAGGGGCTAGGCTAGGCTACTCAAGGGGCCAGGCAAGACAGACAGACAGAGAGAAAGACAGACAAGGATGGGAGGCCTGCCTGGTTTTTCTTTCTTTCTTATCCCTTTTAAAAAATGTTTGTTTATTTATTTATTTATTTATTTATTTATTTATTTATGTATTTATTAGATATAAGTACACTGTAGCTGTCTTCAGACACTCCAGAAGAGGGTGTCAGATTCTGGAGAATCTATGTCCCTCTTACGGTCTGCATATGATGTACATAAACACAGCCTCGCATTTACTTCTAAAAATCTAAAGATGTGTGGGGCCAATGAAAGGGATCAACAATTAACAGCATTGTCTCCTCTTATAGAGAACCTGGGATCAACTACCAGCAACTATATGGTGGCCCATCTCCAGTTCCAGGGGATCAGACAGACAAACAGACAGACAGACAGAGATAAGAATGGCAGGCCTGCTGGTCTTTCTTTTTTTCTTATCCTTTTTAAAAAACGTTTATTTATTTATTTATTTATTTATTTATTTATTTATTTATTTATTTATTTATTAGATATAAGTACACTGTAGCTGTCTTCAGACACTCCAGAAGAGGGTATCAGATTCTGGAGAATCTAAATACCTCTTATGGTCTGCATATTATGTACATAAACACAGCCTCACATATATTTCTAAAAATTTAAAGATGTGTGGGGCCACTGAAAGGGCTCAACAATTAACAGCATTGTCTACTCTTCCAGAGAACCTGGATCAACTACCAGCAACTATATGATGGCCCATCTCCAGTTCCAGTGGATCAGACAGACAGACAGACAGAGAGACAGAGATAAGGATGGCAGGCCTGCCTGGTCTTTCTTTCTTTCTTCTCCGTTTTTTAAAAAAAATGTTTATTTATTTATTTATATTTATTTATTTTTTTCATGTATTTATTAGATATAAGTACACAATAGTTGTCTTCAGACACTCCAGAAGAGGTTGTCAGATTCTGGAGAATTTAAATCCCTCTTATGGTCTGCATATGATGTACATAAACACAGCCTCACATATACTTCTAAAAATTTAAAGATGGGTGGGGCCACTAAAAGGGATCAACAATTAACAGCATTGTCTCCTCTTCCAGAGAACCTGGGATCAACAACCAGCAATTATATGGTGGCCTATCTCCAGTTCCAGCGGATCAGACAGACACACAGACAGACAGACAAAGATGAGGATGGCAGGCCTGCCTGGTCTTTCTTTCTTTCTTATCATTTTAAAAAAGGTTTATTTATTTATTTATTTATTTATGTATTTATTAGATATAAGTACACTGTAGCTATCTTCAGACACTCCAGAAGAGGGTGTTAAATTCTGGAGAATGTAAATCCCCCTTATGGTCTGCATATGATGAACATAAACACAGCCTCACATATTCTTCTAAAAATTTAAAGATGGTTGGGGCCACTGAAAGGAACCAACAATTAACAGCATTGTCACCTCTTCCAGAGAACATGGGATCAACTACCAGCAACTATATGGTGGCCCATCTCCAGTTACCTGGGATCAGACAGACAGAGAGATAGACAAGGGTAAGGATGGCAGACATGCCTGGTCTTTCTTTCTTTCTTATCCTTTTTAATAAATGTTTATTTAATTATTTATATATTTATTTATTTATTTATTTTATGTATTTATTAGATATAAGTACACTGTAGCTGTCTTCAGACACTCTAGAAGAGGGTGTCAGATGCTGGAGAATTTAAATCCCTCTTATGGTCTGCATATGATGTACATAAACACAGACTCACATATACTTCTAAAAATTTAAAGATGGGTGGGGCCACTGAAAGGGCTCAACAATTAACAGCATTGTCTCCTCTTTCAGAGAACCTGGGATCAATTACCAGCAACTATATGTTGGCCCATCTCCAGTTACAGGGGATGAGACAGACCGACAGACAGACAGAAAGTGATAAGGATGGCAGGCCTGCCTGGTCTTTCTTTTTTTATTCTCCGTTTAAAAAAAAATGTTTATTTATTTATTTATTTATATTTATTTTTTTCATGTATTTATTAGATATAAGTACACAATAGTTGTCCTCAGACACTCCAGAAGAGGGTGTCAGATTCTGGAGAATCTAAATCCCTCTTATGGTCTGCATATGATGTACATAAACACAGCCTCACATATACTTCTAAAAATTTAAAGATGGTTGGTGCCACTAAAAGGGATCAACAATTAACAGCATTGTCTCCTCTTCCAGAGAACCTGGGATCAACAACCAGCAATTATATGGTGGCCCATCTATAGTTCCAGGGGATCAGACAGACACACAGACAGACAGACAGAGATAAGGATGGCAGGCCTGCCTGGTATTTCTTTCTTTCTTATCCTTTTTAAAAAATGTTTATTTATTTATTTATTCATTTATTAGATATAAGTACACTGTAGCTGTCTTCAGACACTCCAGATGAGGGTGTTAGATTCTGGAGAATCTAAATCCCCCTTATGGTCTGCATATAATGTACATAAACACAGCCTCACATATACTTCTAAAAATTTAAAGATGGTTGGGGCCACTGAAAGGTACCAACAATTAACAGCATTGTCTCCTCTTCCAGAGAACATGGGATCAACTACCAGCAACTATATGGTGGCCCATCTCCAGTTACCGGGGATCAGACAGACAGACAGACAGACAGACAGACAAGGATAAGGATGGCAGACATGCCTGGTCTTTCTTTCTTTCTTATACTTTTTAAAAAATGTTTATTTATTTATATTTATTTATTTATTTATTTATTTACTTTTTTATGTATTTATTAGATATAAGTACACTGTAGCTGTCTTCAGGCACTCCAGAAGAGGGTGTCAGATTCTGGAGAATCTAAATCCCTCTTATGGTCTGCATATGATGTACATAAACACAGCCTCACATATACTTCTAAAAATTTAAAGATGTGTGGGGCCACTGAAAGGGCTCATCAATTAACAGCATTGTCTCCTCTTCCAGATAACCTGGGATCAACTACCATCACCTATATGGTGGCCCATATCCAGTTCCAGGGGATCAGACTGACAGACAGACAGACAGAGATAAGGATGGCAGGCCTGCCTGGTCTTTCTTTCCTTCTTATCCTATTTAAAATATGTTTATTTATTTATTTGTTTATTTATTTATTTATTTATTTATTTATTAGATATAAGTACACTGTAGCTGTCTTCAGACACTCCCGAAGAGGGTGTCTGATTCTTGAGACTCTAAATCATTCTAATGGTCTGCATATGATGTACATAAACAGAGACTCACATATACTTCTAAAAATTTAAAGATGGGTCAGGCCACTGAAAGGGCTCAACAATTAACAACATGGTCTCCTCTTCCAGAGAACCTGGGATCAACTACCAGCAAATATATGGTGGCCCATCTCAAGTTGTATGGGATCAGACAGACAGACAGTCAAACAGACAGACAAGGATGGCAGGCCTGCCTGGTCTTACTTTCTTTCTTATCCTTTTTAAAAAATGTTTATTTAATAATTTATTTATTACATATAAGTACACTGTAGCTGTCTTCAGACACTCTACAAGAGGGTGTCAGATTCTGGAGAATCTATATCCCTCTTATGGTCTGCATATGATGTACATAAACACAGCCTCACATATACTTCTAAAAATTTAAAGATGTGTGGGGCCACTGAAACGGCTCAACAATTAACAGCATTGTCTCCTCTTCCAGAGAACCTGGGATCAACTACCAGCAACTATATGGTGGCCCATCTCCAGTTACAGGGGATCAGACAGACAGACAGACAGACAGACAGAAAGTGATAAGGATGGCAGGCCTGCCTGGTCTTTCTTTCTTTCTTCTCCGTTTTTTAAAAAAAAATGTTTATTTATTTATTTATATTTATTTATTTTTTTTCATGTATTTATTAGATATAAGTACACAATAGTTGTCTTCAGACACTCCAGAAGAGGTTGTCAGAATCTGGAGAATCTAAATCCCTCTTATGGTCTGCATATGATGTACATATACACAGCCTCACATATACTTCTAAAAATTTAAAGATGGGTGGGGCCACTAAAAGGGATCAACAATTAACAGCATTGTCTCATCTTCCAGAGAACCTGGGATCAACAACCAGCAATTATATGGTGGCCTATCTCCAGTTCCAGCGGATCAGACAGACACACAGACAGACAGACAAAGATGAGGATGGCAGGCCTGCCTGGTCTTTCTTTCTTTCTTATCATTTTAAAAAAGGTGTATTTATTTATTTATGTATTTATTAGATATAAGTACACTGTAGCTGTCTTCAGGCACTCCAGAAGAGGGTGTCAGATTTGGAGAATGTAAATCCCCCTTATGGTCTGCATATGATGTACATAAACACAGCCTCACATATTCTTCTAAAAATTTAAAGATGGTTGGGGCCACTGAAAGGAACCAACAATTAACAGCATTGTCTCCTCTTCCAGAGAACATGGGATCAACTACCAGCAACTATATGGTGGCCCATCTCCAGTTACCTGGGATCAGACAGACAGAGAGATAGACAAGGATAAGGATGGCAGACATGCCTGGTCTTTCTTTCTTTATTATCCGTTTTAATAAATGTTTATTTAATTATTTATATGTTTATTTATTTATTTATTTATTTTATGTATTTATTAGATATAAGTACACTGTAGCTGTCTTCAGACACTCCAGAAGTGGGTGTCAGATGCTGGAGAATCTAAATCCATCTTATGGTCTGCATATAATGTACATATACACAGCCTCACATATACTTCTAAAAATTTAAAGATGGGTGGGGCCACTAAAAGGGATCAACAATTAACAGCATTGTCTCCTCTTCCAGAGAACCTGGGATCAACAACCAGCAATTATATGGTGGCCTATCTCCAGTTCCAGCGGATCAGACAGACACACAGACAGACAGACAAAGATGAGGATGGCAGGCCTGCCTGGTCTTTCTTTCTTTCTTATCATTTTAAAAAAGGTTTATTTATTTATTTATGTATTTATTAGATATAAGTACACTGTAGCTGTCTTCAGGCACTCCAGAAGAGGGTGTCAGATTCTGGAGAATCTAAATCCCTCTTATGGTCTGCATATGATGTACATAAACACAGCCTCACATATACTTCTAAAAATTTAAAGATGTGTGGGGCCACTGAAAGGGCTCATCAATTAACAGCATTGTCTCCTCTTCCAGATAACCTGGGATCAACTACCATCACCTATATGGTGGCCCATATCCAGTTCCAGGGGATCAGACTGACAGACAGACAGACAGAGATAAGAATGGCAGGCCTGCCTGGTCTTTCTTTCCTTCTTATCCTATTTAAAATATGTTTATTTGTTTATTTATTTATTTATTTATTTATTTATTTATTTATTTATTTATTTATTTATTTATGTATTTATAAGATATAAGTGCACTGTAGCTGTCTTCAGACACTTCCGAAGAGGGTGTCTGATTCTGGAGACTCTAAATCATTCTTATGGTCTGCATATGATGTACATAAACAGAGACTCACATATACTTCTAAAAATTTAAAGATGGGTCAGGCCACTGAAAGGGCTCAACAATTAACAACATGGTCTCCTCTTCCAGAGAACCTGGGACCAACTACCAGCAACTATATGGTGGCCCATCTCAAGTTGTATGGGATCAGACAGACAGACAGTCAAACAGACAGACAAGGATGGCAGGCCTGCCTGGTCTTTCTTTCTTTCTTATCCTTTTTAAAAAATGTTTATTTAATTATTTATTTATTACATATAAGTACACTGTAGCTGTCTTCAGACACTCTACAAGAGGGTGTCAGATTCTGGAGAATCTAAATCCCTCTTATGGTCTGCATATGATGTATATAAACACAGCCTCACATATACTTCTAAAAATTTAAAGATGGGTGGGTTCACTGAAAGGGCTCAACAATTAACAGCATTGTCTCCTCTTCCAGAGATCCTGGGATGAACTACCAGCAACTATATGGTGGCCCATCTTCAGTTCCAGGGGATCAGACAGACAGACAGACAGACAGAATAAGGATGGCAGGCCTGCCTGGTCTTTCTTTCCTTCTTATCCTATTTAAAATATGTTTATTTATTTATTTATTTATTTATTTATTTATTTATTTATGTATGTATGTATTTATTAGATATAAGTACACTGTAGCTGTCTTCAGACACTCCTGAAGAGGGTGTCTGATTCTGGAGACTCTAAATCATTCTTATGGTCTGCATATGATGTACATAAACAGAGACTCACATATACTTCTAAAATTTAAAGATGGTTCGGGCCACTGAAAGGGCTCAACAATTAATAGCATTTTCTCCTCTTCCAAAGAACCTGGGATCAACTACCAGCAACTATATGGTGGCCCATCTCCAGTTCCAGGGGATCAGACAGACAGACAGACATACAGAGATAAGGATGGCAGGCCTGTTGGTCTTTCTTTTTTTCTTATCCTTTTTAAAAAATGTTTATTTATTTATTTATTTATTTATTTATTTATTTATTTATTTATTTATTAGATATAAGTACACTGTAGCTGTTTTCAGACACTCCAAAAGAGGGTGTCAGATTCTGGAGAATCTAAATACGTCTTATGGTCTGCATATGATGTACATACACACAGCCTCACATATATTTCTAAAAATTAAAAGATGTGTAGCGCCACTGAAAGGGCTCAACAATTGACAGCATTGTCTCCTCTTCCAGAAAACCTGGGATCAACTACCAGCAACTATATGGTGGCCCATCTCCAGTTCCAGGGGATCAGCAGACAGACAGACAGAGATAAGGATGGCAGGCCTGCCTGGCCTTTCTTTCTTTCTTATCGTTTTAAAAAATGTTTATTTATTCATTTATGTATTTATTAGATATAAGTACACTGTAGCTGGATTCAGACACTCCAGAAGAGGGTGTCAGATTCTGGAGTATCTAAATCCCTCTTATGGTATGCATATGATGTACATAAACACAGCCTCACATTTACTTCTAAAAATTTAAAGATGGGTGGGGCCAATGAGAGGGCTCAACAATTAACAGCATTGTCTCTTCTTCCAGAGAATCTAGGATCAACTACCATCAACTATATGGTGACCCATCTCCAGTTCCAAGGGATCAGATAGACAGACAGACAGACATACAGACAGACAGAGATAAGGATGGCAGGCCTGCCTGGTCTTTCTTTCTTTCTTATCCTTTTTTAAAAATGTTTATTAATTTAAGTATGTATTTATTACATATAAGTACACTGTAGCTGTCTTCAGACACTCCCGAAGAGGGTGTCAGATTCTGGAGAATCTATAATCCCTCTTATGGTCTGCCTATGATGTACATGAACACAACCTCACATATACTTCTAAAAATTTAAAGATGGGTGGGGCCACTGAAAGGGCTCAACAATTAACAGCACTGACTCCTCTTCCAGAGAACCTGGGATCAACTACCAGCAATTATATGGTGGCCCATCTCCAGTTCCAGGGGATCAGACAGACAGACAGACAGACAGACAAGGATGGCAGGCCGGCCTGGTCTCTCTTTCTTTATTATCCTTTTTTAAAAATGTTTATTTGTTTATTTATGAATTTATTAGATATAAGTACACTGTAGCTGTCTTCAGACACTCCAGAAGAGGGTGTCAGATTCTGGAGAATCTAAATCCCTCTTATGGTCTGCATATTCGGTACATAAACACAGCCTCGCATATACTTCTAAAATTTTAAAGATGGGTGGGGCACTGAAAGGGCTCAACAATTAACAGCATTGTCTCCTCTTCCAGAGAACCTGGGATCAACTACAAGCAACTCTATGGTGGCCCATCTTCAGTTCCAGAGTATCCGACAGACAGACAGACAGACAGAGATAAGGATGGCATGCCTACCTGGTCTTTCTTTCTTTCTTATCGTTTTTAAAAAATGTTTATTTATTTATTTATGTATTTATTAGTTATAAGTACACTGTATCCGTCATAGACACTCCAAAAGACGGTTTCAGATTCTGGAGAATATAAATCCCTCTTATGGTCTGAATATGATGTACATAAACACAGCATCACATTTACTTCTAGAAATTTAATGATGGGTGGGGCCACTGAAAGGGCTGAACAATTAACAGCATTGTCTCCTCTTCAGAAGACATGGGATCAACTACCAGCAACAAAATGGTGGCCCATCTCCAGTTCCAGGCGATCAGACAGACAGACAGAGATACAGACAGACAGACAAAGTTAAGGATGGCAGTCCTGCCTGGTTTTTCTTTCTTTCTTATCCTTTTTAAAAAATGTTTATTTATTTATTTATTTATTTATTTATTTATTTATTTATTAGATATAAGTAAACTGTAGCTGTCTTCAGACACTCCAGAAGAGGGTATCAGATTCTGGAGAATATAAATCCCTCTTATGGTCTACATACAATGTACATAAACACAGCCTCACATATACTTCTAAAAATTTAAAGATGGGTGGGTCCACTGAAATGGCTCAACAATTAACAGCATTGTCTCCTCTTCCAGAGAGCCTGGGATCAACTACCAGCAACTATATGGTGGCCCATCTCCAGTTCCAGGGTATCAAACAGACAGACAGACAGACAGAGTTAAGGATGGAGGCCTGCCTGGTTTTTCTTTCTTTCTTAACCTTTTTATAAATATTTATTTTTTATATATGTATTTATTAGATATAAGTACACTGTATCTGTCTTCAGACACTGCAGAAGAGGGTGTCAGATTCTGGAGAATCTAAATCCCTCTTAGGGTCTGCATATAATGTACATATATACAGCCTCACATATACTTCTATAAATTTAAAGATGTGAGGGGCCACTGAAAGGGCTCAACAATTAACAGCATTGTCTCCTCTTCCAGAGAACCTGGGATAAACTACCAGCAACACTATGGTGGCCCATCTCCAGTTCCAGGGTATCAGACAGACAGACAGACAGACAGACAGAGATAAGGGTGGCAGGCCTGCCTGGTCTTTCTTACTTTCTTATCCTATTTTAAAAAATGTTTATTTATTTATTTATTTATTTATTTATTTATTTATTTATGTATTTATTAGATATAAGTACACTGTAGCTGTCTTCAGACACTCCAGAAGAGGGTGTCAGATTCTAGAGAATCTAAATCCCTCTTATGGTCTGCATATGATGTACATAAACACAGCCTCACATTTTCTTCTAAAAATTTAAAGATGGGTGGGGCCCCAGAAATGTCTCAACAATTAACAGCATTGCCTCCTCTTCCAGAGAACCTTGGATAAACTACCAGCAACTATATGGTGGCCCATCACCAGTTCCAGGGTATCAGACAGTCACACAGAGAGACAGAGATAAGGATGGAGGCCTGCCTGTTCTTTCTTTCTTTCTTATACTTTTAAAAAAATGTTTATTTATTTATTTATTTATTTATTTATTTATTTATGTATTTATTAGATATAAGTACACTGTAGCTGACTTCAGACACTCTAGAAGAGGGTGTCATCTTCTTGAGAATCTAAATCCCTCTTATGGTCTGCATATGATGTACATATATCTGACAGACAGACAGAGATAAGGATGGCAGTCCTGCCTGATTTTTCTTTCTTTCTTATCCTTTTAATAAATGTTTATTTATTTATTTATTCATTTATTCATTTATTTATTTATTTATTTATTTATTTATATATTTATTACATATAAGTACACTGTAGCTGTCTTCAGACTCTCCAGAAGAGGGTGTCAGATTCTGGAGAATCTATATCCCTCTTATGGTCTGCATATGATGTACATAAACTCAGCCTCACATATACTTCTAAAAATTTAAAGATGGGTGGGGCCACTGAAAGGGCTCAACAATTAACAGCATTGTCTCCTCTTCCAGAGGACCTGGGATCAACTACCAGCAACTATATTGTGGCCCATCTCCAGTTCCAGGGGACCTGACAGACATACGTACAGACAGACAGACAAGGATTGCAGGACTGCCTGGTTTTTCTTTCTTTCTTATACATTTTAAAAATTTTTATTTATTTATTTATGTATTTATTAGATATAAGTACACTGTAGCTGTCTTCAGACACTCCAGAAGAGGGTGTCAGATTCTGGAGAATATAAATCCCTCTTATGGTCTGCATATGATGGACATAAACACAGATTCACATACACTTCTAAAAATTTAAAGATGGGTGGGGCCACTGAAAGGGCTCAACAATTAACAGCATTGTCTCTTCTTCCAGAGAACCTGGGATCAACTACCAGCAACTATATGTTGGCCCATCTCCAGTTCCAGGGGATCAGACAGACAGACAGACAGACAGAGATAAGGAGGTCAGGCCTGCCTGGTCTTTCTTTCTTTCTTATCCTTTTAAAATAATGTTTATTTATTTATTTAGTTATTTATTTATGTATTTATTTATTTATGTATTTATTAGATATAAGTACACTGTAGCTATCTTCAGACACTCCAGAAGAGGGTGTCAGATTCTGGAGAATCTATATCCCTCTTATGGTCTGCATATGATGTACATAAACACAGCCTCACATATACTTCTAAAAATTTATAGATGTGTGGGGCCACTTAAAGGGCTCAACAATTAACAGCATTGTCAACTCTACCAGAGATCCTGGGATCAACTACCAGCAACTATATGGTGGCCCATCTCCAGTTCCAGGTGATCAGACAGACAGACAGACAGACAAGGATAAGGATGGCAGGCCTACCTGGTCTTTCTTTCTTTCTTATCTTTTTAAAAAAATGTTTATTTATTTATTTATGTATTTATTAGTATAAGTAAAATGTAGCTGTCTTCAAACAATCCAGGAGAGGGTGTCAGATTCTGGAGAATCTAAATCTCTCTTATGGTCTGCATATGATGTACATAAACACAGCCTCAACTTTACTTCTAAAAATTTAAAGATGGGTGGGGCCACTGAAATGGCTCAACAATTAACAGCATTGTCTCCTCTTCCAGAGAACTTGGGATCAACTACCAGCAACTATATGGTGGCCCATCTCCACTTCCAGGGTATCAAACAGACAGATAGACAGACAGAGTTACGGATGGAGGCCTGCCTGGTCTTTCTTTCTTTCTTATCCTTTTTAAAAATATTTATTTCTTATATATGTATTTATTAGATATAAGTACACTGTATCTGTTTCAGACACTGCAGAAGAGGGTGTCAGATTCTGGAGAATCTAAATCCCTCTTAGGTTCTGCATATAATGTACATAAATACAGCCTCACATATACTTCTAAAAATTTAAAGATGTGTGGGGCCACTGAAATAGATCAACAATTAACAGCATTGTCTCCTCTTCCAGAGAACCTGGGATAAACTACCAGCAACTATATGGTGGCCCATCTCCAGTTCCAGGGTATCAGACAGACAGACAGACAGACAGATAGAGATAAGGGTGGCAGGCCTGCCTGGTCTTTCTTACTTTCTTATCCTTTTAAAAAAATGTTTATTTATTTATTTATTTATTTATTTATTTATTTATTTATGTATTTATTAGATATAAGTAAACTTTAGCTGTCTTCAGACACTCCAAAAGAGGGTGTCAGATTCTGGAGAATCTAAATCCCTCTTATGGTCTGCATATGATGTACATAAACACAGCCTCACATATACTTCTAAAAATTTAAAGATGGGTGGGCCCACTAAAAGGGCTCAACAATTAACATGATTGTCTCCTCTTCCTGACAACGTGGGATCAACTACCAGCAACTATATGGTGGCCCATCTCAAGTTGCAGGGGATCAGACAGACAGATAGACAGACAAAGATAAGGATGGCAGGACTGCCTGATTTTTCTTTCTATCTTATCCTTTTTAAAAATGTTTATTTATTTATTTATTTATTTATTTATTTATTTATTCATTAGATATAAGTACACTGTAGCTGTCTTCAGACTCTCCAGAAGAGGGTGTCAGATTCTGGAGAATCTATATCCCTCTTATGGTCTGCATATGATGTACATAAACACAGCCTCACATATACTTCTAAAAATTTAAAGATGGGTGGGGCCACTGAAAGGGCTCAACAATTAACAGCATTGTCTCCTCTTCCAGAGGACCTGGGATCAACTACCGTCAACTATATTGTGGCCCATCTCCAGTTCCAGGGGATAAGACAGACATACAGACAGACAGACAGACAAGGATTGCAGGCCTGCCTGGTTTTTCTTTCTTTCTTATACATTTTAAAAATGTTTATTTATTTATATATGTATTTATTAGATATAAGTACACTGTAGCTATCTTCAGACACTTCAGAAGTGGGTGTCGTATTCTGGAGAATCTAAATCCCTCTTATGGTCTACATATGATGTACATAAACACAGCCTCACATATACTTGTAAAAATTTAAAGATGTGTGGGGCCACTGAGAGGGCTCAACAATTAATAGCATTGTCTCCCATACCAGAGAACCTGGGATCAACTATCAGCAACTATATGGTGGCCCATCTCCAGTTCCAGGGGATCAGACAGACAGACAGACAGACAAGGATTGCAGGCCTGCCTGGTTTTACTTTCTTTCTTATCCCTTTAAAAAATGTTTATTTATTTATTTATTTATTTATTTATTTATTTATTTATGTATTTATTATATATAAGTACACTGTAGCTGTCTTCAGACACTCCAGAAGAGGGTGTCAGATTCTGGGGAATCTAAATCCCTCTTATGGTCTGCATATGATGTACATAAACACAGCCTCACATATACTTCTAAAAATTTAAAGATGTGTGGGGCCACTGAGAGGGCTCAACAATTAACAGCATTGTCTCCTCTACCAGAGAACCTGGGATCAACTACCAGCAACTATATTGTGGCCCATCTCCAGTTCCAGGGGATCAGACAGACAGACAGACAGACAGACAGAGATCAGGAGGGCAGGCCTGCCTGGTTTTTCTTTCTTTCTTATCCTTTTAATATAATGTTTATTTATTTATTTATTTATCTATTTATTTATGTATTTATTAGATATTAGTACACTGTAGTTGTCTTCAGACACTCCAGAAGAGGGTGTCAGATTCTGGAGAATCTAAATCCCTCTTATGGTCTGCATATGATGTACATAAACACAGCCTAACATATACTTCTAAAAATTTAAAGATAGGTGGAGCCACTGAAAGGGCTCAACAATTAACAGCATTGTCTCCTCTTCCAGAGAACCTGGAATCAACTAACAGCAACTATATGGTGGCCCATCTTCAGTTCCCAGGGATCAGACAGACAGACAGACAGACTGAAAGAGATAAGGATGGAGGCCTGCCTGGTCTTTCTTTCTTTCTTATATTTTTAAAAAATGTTTAATTATTTATTTATTTATTTATTTATTTATGTATTTATTAGATAAAAGTACACTGTAGCTGTCTTCAGACACGATAGAAGAATGTGTCATCTTCCGGAGAATCTAAATCCCTCTTATGGTCTGCATATGAGGTACATAAACACAGCCTCACATATACTTCTAAAAATTTTAAGATGGGTGGGCCCTCTGAAAGGGCTCAACAATTAACAGCATTGTCTCTTCTTCCAGAGAACGTGGGATCAACTACCAGCAACTATATGGTGGCCCATCTCAAGTTCCAGGGGATAAGACAGACAGACAGACAGACAGACATAAGGATGGCAGGCCTGCCTGATTTTTCTTTCTTTCTTATCCTTTTTAAAAAATGTTTATTTATTTATTTATTTATTTATTTATTTATTTATTTATTTATTTATGTATGTATTAGATATAAGTACCCTGTACCTATCTTCAGACTCTCCAGAAGAGGGTGTCAGATTCTGGAGAATAAATATCACTCTTATGGTCTGCATATGATGTACATGAACACAGCCTCACATATACTTCTAAAAATTTAAAGATGGGTGGGGCCACTGAAAGGGCTCAACAATTAACAGCATTGTCTCCTCTTCCAGAGAACCTGGGAACAACTACCAGGAACTATATGGTGGCCCATCTCCAGTTCCAGGGTATCTGACAGATGGACAGACAGACAGACAGACAGACAGACAGACAGACAGACAAGGTGGCAGGCCTGCCTGGACTTTCTTTCTTTCTTATTCTTTTTAAAAAATGTTTATTTATTTATTCATGTATTTATTAGATATAAGTGCACTGTAGCTGTCTTCAGACACTCTAGAAGAGGGTGTCATATTCTGGAGAATCTAAATCCCTCTTATGGTCTACATATGATGTACATAAACACAGCCTCACATATACTTCTAAAAATTTAAAGATGGGTGGGCCCACTGAAAGGGCTCAACAATTAACACCATTGTCTCCTCTTCCGGAAAACTTGGGATCAACTACCGGGAACTATATGGTGGCCCATCTCAAGTTGCAGGGGATCAAACAGACAGACAGACAGACAGACAGAGATAAGGATGGCAGGCCTGCCTGATTTTTCTTTCTTTCTTATCCTTTTAAAAAATGTTTATTTATTCATTTATTCATTCATTCATTTATTTATTTATTTATTTATTTATTTATTTATTAGATATAAGTACACTCTAGCTGTCTTCAGACTCTCCAGAAGAGGGTGTCAGATTCTGAAGAATCTAAATCCCTCTTATGGTCTGCATATGATGTACATAAACACAGCCTCACATATACTTCTAAAAATTTAAAGATGGGTGGGCCCACTGAAAGGGCTCAACTATTAACAGCATTGTCTCTTCTTCCAGAGAACGTGGGATCAACTACCAGCAACTATATGGTGGCCCATCTCAAGTTCCAGGGGATAAGACAGACAGACAGACAGACAGACAGAGATAAGGATGGCAGGCCTGCCTGATTTTTCTTTCTTTCTTATCCTTTTAAAAAATGTTTATTTATTTATTTATTTATTTATCCATTTATTCATTTATTTATTTATTTATGTATTTATTAGATATAAGTACACTGTAGCTGTCTTCAGACACTTCAGAAGAGGGTGTCATATTCTGGAGAATCTAAATCCCTCTTATGGTCTGCATATGATGTACATAAACACAGCCTCACATATACTTATAAAAATTTAAAGATGGGTGGGGCCACGGAAAGGGATCAACAATTAACAGCATTGTCTCCTCTTCCAGAGGACATGGGATCAACTAGCAGCAACTATATTGTGGCCCATCTCCAGTTCCAGGGGATAAGACAGACATACAGACAGACAGACAGACAAGGATTGCAGGCCTGCCTGGTTTTTCTTTCTTTCTTATACATTTTAAAAATGTTTATTTATTTATATATGTATTTATTAGATATAAGTACACTGTAGCTATCTTCAGACACTTCAGAAGTGGGTGTCGTATTCTGGAGAATCTAAATCCCTCTTATGGTCTACATATGATGTACATAAACACAGCCTCACATATACTTGTAAAAATTTAAAGATGTGTGGGGCCACTGAGAGGGCTCAACAATTAATAGCATTGTCTCCTATACCAGAGAACCTGGGATCAACTATCAGCAACTATATGGTGGCCCATCTCCAGTTCCAGGGGATCAGACAGACAGACAGACAGACAAGGATTGCAGGCCTGCCTGGTTTTACTTTCTTTCTTATCCCTTTAAAAAAATGTTTATTTATTTATTTATTTATTTATTTATTTATTTATTTATTTATTTATGTATTTATTATATATAAGTACACTGTAGCTGTCTTCAGACACTCCAGAAGAGGGTGTCAGATTCTGGGGAATCTAAATCCCTCTTATGGTCTGCATATGATGTACATAAACACAGCCTCACATATACTTCTAAAAATTTAAAGATGTGTGGGGCCACTGAGAGGGCTCAACAATTAACAGCATTGTCTCCTCTACCAGAGAACCTGGGATCAACTACCAGCAACTATATTGTGGCCCATCTCCAGTTCCAGGGGATCAGACAGACAGACAGACAGACAGACAGAGATCAGGAGGGCAGGCCTGCCTGGTTTTTCTTTCTTTCTTATCCTTTTAATATAATGTTTATTTATTTATTTATTTATTTATTTATTTATTTATTTATTTATGTATTTATTAGATATTAGTACACTGTAGTTGTCTTCAGACACTCCAGAAGAGGGTGTCAGATTCTGGAGAATCTAAATCCCTCTTATGGTCTGCATATGATGTACATAAACACAGCCTAACATATACTTCTAAAAATTTAAAGATAGGTGGAGCCACTGAAAGGGCTCAACAATTAACAGCATTGTCTCCTCTTCCAGAGAACCTGGAATCAACTAACAGCAACTATATGGTGGCCCATCTTCAGTTCCCAGGGATCAGACAGACAGACAGACAGACTGAAAGAGATAAGGATGGAGGCCTGCCTGGTCTTTCTTTCTTTCTTATATTTTTAAAAAATGTTTAATTATTTATTTATTTATTTATTTATTTATGTATTTATTAGATAAAAGTACACTGTAGCTGTCTTCAGACACGATAGAAGAATGTTTCATCTTCCGGAGAATCTAAATCCCTCTTATGGTCTGCATATGAGGTACATAAACACAGCCTCACATATACTTCTAAAAATTTTAAGATGGGTGGGCCCTCTGAAAGGGCTCAACAATTAACAGCATTGTCTCTTCTTCCAGAGAACGTGGGATCAACTACCAGCAACTATATGGTGGCCCATCTCAAGTTCCAGGGGATAAGACAGACAGACAGACAGACAGACATAAGGATGGCAGGCCTGCCTGATTTTTCTTTCTTTCTTATCCTTTTTAAAAAATGTTTATTTATTTATTTATTTATTTATTTATTTATTTATTTATGTATGTATTAGATATAAGTACCCTGTACCTATCTTCAGACTCTCCAGAAGAGGGTGTCAGATTCTGGAGAATAAATATCACTCTTATGGTCTGCATATGATGTACATGAACACAGCCTCACATATACTTCTAAAAATTTAAAGATGGGTGGGGCCACTGAAAGGGCTCAACAATTAACAGCATTGTCTCCTCTTCCAGAGAACCTGGGAACAACTACCAGGAACTATATGGTGGCCCATCTCCAGTTCCAGGGTATCTGACAGATGGACAGACAGACAGACAGACAGACAGACAGACAGACAGACAAGGTGGCAGGCCTGCCTGGACTTTCTTTCTTTCTTATTCTTTTTAAAAAATGTTTATTTATTTATTCATGTATTTATTAGATATAAGTGCACTGTAGCTGTCTTCAGACACTCTAGAAGAGGGTGTCATATTCTGGAGAATCTAAATCCCTCTTATGGTCTACATATGATGTACATAAACACAGCCTCACATATACTTCTAAAAATTTAAAGATGGGTGGGCCCACTGAAAGGGCTCAACAATTAACACCATTGTCTCCTCTTCCGGAAAACTTGGGATCAACTACCGGGAACTATATGGTGGCCCATCTCAAGTTGCAGGGGATCAAACAGACAGACAGACAGACAGACAGAGATAAGGATGGCAGGCCTGCCTGATTTTTCTTTCTTTCTTATCCTTTTAAAAAATGTTTATTTATTCATTTATTCATTCATTCATTTATTTATTTATTTATTTATTTATTTATTTATTTATTAGATATAAGTACACTCTAGCTGTCTTCAGACTCTCCAGAAGAGGGTGTCAGATTCTGAAGAATCTAAATCCCTCTTATGGTCTGCATATGATGTACATAAACACAGCCTCACATATACTTCTAAAAATTTAAAGATGGGTGGGCCCACTGAAAGGGCTCAACTATTAACAGCATTGTCTCTTCTTCCAGAGAACGTGGGATCAACTACCAGCAACTATATGGTGGCCCATTTCAAGTTCCAGGGGATAAGACAGACAGACAGACAGACAGACAGAGATAAGGATGGCAGGCCTGCCTGATTTTTCTTTCTTTCTTATCCTTTTAAAAAATGTTTATTTATTTATTTATTTATTTATCCATTTATTCATTTATTTATTTATTTATGTATTTATTAGATATAAGTACACTGTAGCTGTCTTCAGACACTTCAGAAGAGGGTGTCATATTCTGGAGAATCTAAATCCCTCTTATGGTCTGCATATGATGTACATAAACACAGCCTCACATATACTTATAAAAATTTAAAGATGGGTGGGGCCACGGAAAGGGATCAACAATTAACAGCATTGTCTCCTCTTCCAGAGGACATGGGATCAACTAGCAGCAACTATATTGTGGCCCATCTCCAGTTCCAGGGGATAAGACAGACATACAGACAGACAGACAGACAAGGATTGCAGGCCTGCCTGGTTTTTCTTTCTTTCTTATACATTTTAAAAATGTTTATTTATTTATATATGTATTTATTAGATATAAGTACACTGTAGCTATCTTCAGACACTTCAGAAGTGGGTGTCGTATTCTGGAGAATCTAAATCCCTCTTATGGTCTACATATGATGTACATAAACACAGCCTCACATATACTTGTAAAAATTTAAAGATGTGTGGGGCCACTGAGAGGGCTCAACAATTAATAGCATTGTCTCCTATACCAGAGAACCTGGGATCAACTATCAGCAACTATATGGTGGCCCATCTCCAGTTCCAGGGGATCAGACAGACAGACAGACAGACAAGGATTGCAGGCCTGCCTGGTTTTACTTTCTTTCTTATCCCTTTAAAAAAATGTTTATTTATTTATTTATTTATTTATTTATTTATTTATTTATTTATTTATGTATTTATTATATATAAGTACACTGTAGCTGTCTTCAGACACTCCAGAAGAGGGTGTCAGATTCTGGGGAATCTAAATCCCTCTTATGGTCTGCATATGATGTACATAAACACAGCCTCACATATACTTCTAAAAATTTAAAGATGTGTGGGGCCACTGAGAGGGCTCAACAATTAACAGCATTGTCTCCTCTACCAGAGAACCTGGGATCAACTACCAGCAACTATATTGTGGCCCATCTCCAGTTCCAGGGGATCAGACAGACAGACAGACAGACAGACAGAGATCAGGAGGGCAGGCCTGCCTGGTTTTTCTTTCTTTCTTATCCTTTTAATATAATGTTTATTTATTTATTTATTTATCTATTTATTTATGTATTTATTAGATATTAGTACACTGTAGTTGTCTTCAGACACTCCAGAAGAGGGTGTCAGATTCTGGAGAATCTAAATCCCTCTTATGGTCTGCATATGATGTACATAAACACAGCCTAACATATACTTCTAAAAATTTAAAGATAGGTGGAGCCACTGAAAGGGCTCAACAATTAACAGCATTGTCTCCTCTTCCAGAGAACCTGGAATCAACTAACAGCAACTATATGGTGGCCCATCTTCAGTTCCCAGGGATCAGACAGACAGACAGACAGACTGAAAGAGATAAGGATGGAGGCCTGCCTGGTCTTTCTTTCTTTCTTATATTTTTAAAAAATGTTTAATTATTTATTTATTTATTTATTTATTTATGTATTTATTAGATAAAAGTACACTGTAGCTGTCTTCAGACACGATAGAAGAATGTGTCATCTTCCGGAGAATCTAAATCCCTCTTATGGTCTGCATATGAGGTACATAAACACAGCCTCACATATACTTCTAAAAATTTTAAGATGGGTGGGCCCTCTGAAAGGGCTCAACAATTAACAGCATTGTCTCTTCTTCCAGAGAACGTGGGATCAACTACCAGCAACTATATGGTGGCCCATCTCAAGTTCCAGGGGATAAGACAGACAGACAGACAGACAGACATAAGGATGGCAGGCCTGCCTGATTTTTCTTTCTTTCTTATCCTTTTTAAAAAATGTTTATTTATTTATTTATTTATTTATTTATTTATTTATTTATTTATTTATGTATTAGATATAAGTACCCTGTACCTATCTTCAGACTCTCCAGAAGAGGGTGTCAGATTCTGGAGAATAAATATCACTCTTATGGTCTGCATATGATGTACATGAACACAGCCTCACATATACTTCTAAAAATTTAAAGATGGGTGGGGCCACTGAAAGGGCTCAACAATTAACAGCATTGTCTCCTCTTCCAGAGAACCTGGGAACAACTACCAGGAACTATATGGTGGCCCATCTCCAGTTCCAGGGTATCTGACAGATGGACAGACAGACAGACAGACAGACAGACAGACAGACAGACAAGGTGGCAGGCCTGCCTGGACTTTCTTTCTTTCTTATTCTTTTTAAAAAATGTTTATTTATTTATTCATGTATTTATTAGATATAAGTGCACTGTAGCTGTCTTCAGACACTCTAGAAGAGGGTGTCATATTCTGGAGAATCTAAATCCCTCTTATGGTCTACATATGATGTACATAAACACAGCCTCACATATACTTCTAAAAATTTAAAGATGGGTGGGCCCACTGAAAGGGCTCAACAATTAACACCATTGTCTCCTCTTCCGGAAAACTTGGGATCAACTACCGGGAACTATATGGTGGCCCATCTCAAGTTGCAGGGGATCAAACAGACAGACAGACAGACAGACAGAGATAAGGATGGCAGGCCTGCCTGATTTTTCTTTCTTTCTTATCCTTTTAAAAAATGTTTATTTATTCATTTATTCATTCATTCATTTATTTATTTATTTATTTATTTATTTATTTATTAGATATAAGTACACTCTAGCTGTCTTCAGACTCTCCAGAAGAGGGTGTCAGATTCTGAAGAATCTAAATCCCTCTTATGGTCTGCATATGATGTACATAAACACAGCCTCACATATACTTCTAAAAATTTAAAGATGGGTGGGCCCACTGAAAGGGCTCAACTATTAACAGCATTGTCTCTTCTTCCAGAGAACGTGGGATCAACTACCAGCAACTATATGGTGGCCCATCTCAAGTTCCAGGGGATAAGACAGACAGACAGACAGACAGACAGAGATAAGGATGGCAGGCCTGCCTGATTTTTCTTTCTTTCTTATCCTTTTAAAAAATGTTTATTTATTTATTTATTTATTTATCCATTTATTCATTTATTTATTTATTTATGTATTTATTAGATATAAGTACACTGTAGCTGTCTTCAGACACTTCAGAAGAGGGTGTCATATTCTGGAGAATCTAAATCCCTCTTATGGTCTGCATATGATGTACATAAACACAGCCTCACATATACTTATAAAAATTTAAAGATGGGTGGGGCCACGGAAAGGGATCAACAATTAACAGCATTGTCTCCTCTTCCAGAGGACATGGGATCAACTAGCAGCAACTATATTGTGGCCCATCTCCAGTTCCAGGGGATAAGACAGACATACAGACAGACAGACAGACAAGGATTGCAGGCCTGCCTGGTTTTTCTTTCTTTCTTATACATTTTAAAAATGTTTATTTATTTATATATGTATTTATTAGATATAAGTACACTGTAGCTATCTTCAGACACTTCAGAAGTGGGTGTCGTATTCTGGAGAATCTAAATCCCTCTTATGGTCTACATATGATGTACATAAACACAGCCTCACATATACTTGTAAAAATTTAAAGATGTGTGGGGCCACTGAGAGGGCTCAACAATTAATAGCATTGTCTCCTATACCAGAGAACCTGGGATCAACTATCAGCAACTATATGGTGGCCCATCTCCAGTTCCAGGGGATCAGACAGACAGACAGACAGACAAGGATTGCAGGCCTGCCTGGTTTTACTTTCTTTCTTATCCCTTTAAAAAAATGTTTATTTATTTATTTATTTATTTATTTATTTATTTATTTATTTATGTATTTATTATATATAAGTACACTGTAGCTGTCTTCAGACACTCCAGAAGAGGGTGTCAGATTCTGGGGAATCTAAATCCCTCTTATGGTCTGCATATGATGTACATAAACACAGCCTCACATATACTTCTAAAAATTTAAAGATGTGTGGGGCCACTGAGAGGGCTCAACAATTAACAGCATTGTCTCCTCTACCAGAGAACCTGGGATCAACTACCAGCAACTATATTGTGGCCCATCTCCAGTTCCAGGGGATCAGACAGACAGACAGACAGACAGACAGAGATCAGGAGGGCAGGCCTGCCTGGTTTTTCTTTCTTTCTTATCCTTTTAATATAATGTTTATTTATTTATTTATTTATTTATTTATTTATTTATGTATTTATTAGATATTAGTACACTGTAGTTGTCTTCAGACACTCCAGAAGAGGGTGTCAGATTCTGGAGAATCTAAATCCCTCTTATGGTCTGCATATGATGTACATAAACACAGCCTAACATATACTTCTAAAAATTTAAAGATAGGTGGAGCCACTGAAAGGGCTCAACAATTAACAGCATTGTCTCCTCTTCCAGAGAACCTGGAATCAACTAACAGCAACTATATGGTGGCCCATCTTCAGTTCCCAGGGATCAGACAGACAGACAGACAGACTGAAAGAGATAAGGATGGAGGCCTGCCTGGTCTTTCTTTCTTTCTTATATTTTTAAAAAATGTTTAATTATTTATTTATTTATTTATTTATTTATGTATTTATTAGATAAAAGTACACTGTAGCTGTCTTCAGACACGATAGAAGAATGTGTCATCTTCCGGAGAATCTAAATCCCTCTTATGGTCTGCATATGAGGTACATAAACACAGCCTCACATATACTTCTAAAAATTTTAAGATGGGTGGGCCCTCTGAAAGGGCTCAACAATTAACAGCATTGTCTCTTCTTCCAGAGAACGTGGGATCAACTACCAGCAACTATATGGTGGCCCATCTCAAGTTCCAGGGGATAAGACAGACAGACAGACAGACAGACATAAGGATGGCAGGCCTGCCTGATTTTTCTTTCTTTCTTATCCTTTTTAAAAAATGTTTATTTATTTATTTATTTATTTATTTATTTATTTATTTATGTATGTATTAGATATAAGTACCCTGTACCTATCTTCAGACTCTCCAGAAGAGGGTGTCAGATTCTGGAGAATAAATATCACTCTTATGGTCTGCATATGATGTACATGAACACAGCCTCACATATACTTCTAAAAATTTAAAGATGGGTGGGGCCACTGAAAGGGCTCAACAATTAACAGCATTGTCTCCTCTTCCAGAGAACCTGGGAACAACTACCAGGAACTATATGGTGGCCCATCTCCAGTTCCAGGGTATCTGACAGATGGACAGACAGACAGACAGACAGACAGACAGACAGACAGACAAGGTGGCAGGCCTGCCTGGACTTTCTTTCTTTCTTATTCTTTTTAAAAAATGTTTATTTATTTATTCATGTATTTATTAGATATAAGTGCACTGTAGCTGTCTTCAGACACTCTAGAAGAGGGTGTCATATTCTGGAGAATCTAAATCCCTCTTATGGTCTACATATGATGTACATAAACACAGCCTCACATATACTTCTAAAAATTTAAAGATGGGTGGGCCCACTGAAAGGGCTCAACAATTAACACCATT
This sequence comes from Mus caroli, assembly GCF_978045245.1. Lineage (NCBI taxonomy): Eukaryota > Metazoa > Chordata > Mammalia > Rodentia > Muridae > Mus > Mus caroli. The sequence goes on along the minus strand of NW_028227305.1, from coordinate 1,063,714 downwards.
GTCTCCTCTTCCGGAAAACTTGGGATCAACTACCGGGAACTATATGGTGGCCCATCTCAAGTTGCAGGGGATCAAACAGACAGACAGACAGACAGACAGAGATAAGGATGGCAGGCCTGCCTGATTTTTCTTTCTTTCTTATCCTTTTAAAAAATGTTTATTTATTCATTTATTCATTCATTCATTTATTTATTTATTTATTTATTTATTTATTTATTAGATATAAGTACACTCTAGCTGTCTTCAGACTCTCCAGAAGAGGGTGTCAGATTCTGAAGAATCTAAATCCCTCTTATGGTCTGCATATGATGTACATAAACACAGCCTCACATATACTTATAAAAATTTAAAGATGGGTGGGGCCACGGAAAGGGATCAACAATTAACAGCATTGTCTCCTCTTCCAGAGGACATGGGATCAACTAGCAGCAACTATATTGTGGCCCATCTCCAGTTCCAGGGGATAAGACAGACATACAGACAGACAGACAGACAAGGATTGCAGGCCTGCCTGGTTTTTCTTTCTTTCTTATACATTTTAAAAATGTTTATTTATTTATATATGTATTTATTAGATATAAGTACACTGTAGCTATCTTCAGACACTTCAGAAGTGGGTGTCGTATTCTGGAGAATCTAAATCCCTCTTATGGTCTACATATGATGTACATAAACACAGCCTCACATATACTTGTAAAAATTTAAAGATGTGTGGGGCCACTGAGAGGGCTCAACAATTAATAGCATTGTCTCCTATACCAGAGAACCTGGGATCAACTATCAGCAACTATATGGTGGCCCATCTCCAGTTCCAGGGGATCAGACAGACAGACAGACAGACAAGGATTGCAGGCCTGCCTGGTTTTACTTTCTTTCTTATCCCTTTAAAAAATGTTTATTTATTTATTTATTATTTATTTATTTATTTATTTATGTATTTATTATATATAAGTACACTGTAGCTGTCTTCAGACAATCCAGAAGAGGGTGTCAGATTCTGGGGAATCTAAATCCCTCTTATGGTCTGCATATGATGTACATAAACACAGCCTCACATATACTTCTAAAAATTTAAAGATGTGTGGGGCCACTGAGAGGGCTCAACAATTAACAGCATTGTCTCCTCTACCAGAGAACCTGGGATCAACTACCAGCAACTATATTGTGGCCCATCTCCAGTTCCAGGGGATCAGACAGACAGACAGACAGACAGACAGACAGACAGAGATCAGGAGGGCAGGCCTGCCTGGTTTTTCTTTCTTTCTTATCCTTTTAATATAATGTTTATTTATTTATTTATTTATTTATTTATTTATTTATTTATTTATGTTTTTATTAGATATTAGTACACTGTAGTTGTCTTCAGACACTCCAGAAGAGGGTGTCAGATTCTGGAGAATCTAAATCCCTCTTATGGTCTGCATATGATGTACATAAACACAGCCTAACATATACTTCTAAAAATTTAAAGATAGGTGGAGCCACTGAAAGGGCTCAACAATTAACAGCATTGTCTCCTCTTCCAGAGAACCTGGAATCAACTAACAGCAACTATATGGTGGCCCATCTTCAGTTCCCAGGGATCAGACAGACAGACAGACAGACTGAAAGAGATAAGGATGGAGGCCTGCCTGGTCTTTCTTTCTTTCTTATATTTTTAAAAAATGTTTTATTATTTATTTATTTATTTATTTATTTATTTATTTATTTATTTATTAGATAAAAGTACACTGTAGCTGTCTTCAGACACGATAGAAGAATGTGTCATCTTCCGGAGAATCTAAATCCCTCTTATGGTCTGCATATGAGGTACATAAACACAGCCTCACATATACTTCTAAAAATTTTAAGATGGGTGGGCCCTCTGAAAGGGCTCAACAATTAACAGCATTGTCTCTTCTTCCAGAGAACGTGGGATCAACTACCAGCAAATATATGGTGGCCCATCTCAAGTTCCAGGGGATAAGACAGACAGACAGACAGACAGACATAAGGATGGCAGGCCTGCCTTATTTTTCTTTCTTTCTTATCCTTTTTAAAAAATGTTTATTTATTTATTTATTTATTTATTTATTTATTTATTTATTTATTTATGTATTAGATATAAGTACCCTGTACCTATCTTCAGACTCTCCAGAAGAGGGTGTCAGATTCTGGAGAATAAATATCACTCTTATGGTCTGCATATGATGTACATGAACACAGCCTCACATATACTTCTAAAAATTTAAAGATGGGTGGGGCCACTGAAAGGGCTCAACAATTAACAGCATTGTCTCCTCTTCCAGAGAACCTGGGAACAACTACCAGGAACTATATGGTGGCCCATCTCCAGTTCCAGGGTATCTGACAGATGGACAGACAGACAGACAGACAGACAGACAGACAGACAGACAAGGTGGCAGGCCTGCCTGGACTTTCTTTCTTTCTTATTCTTTTTAAAAAATGTTTATTTATTTATTCATGTATTTATTAGATATAAGTGCACTGTAGCTGTCTTCAGACACTCTAGAAGAGGGTGTCATATTCTGGAGAATCTAAATCCCTCTTATGGTCTACATATGATGTACATAAACACAGCCTCACATATACTTCTAAAAATTTAAAGATGGGTGGGCCCACTGAAAGGGCTCAACAATTAACACCATTGTCTCCTCTTCCGGGAAAACTTGGGATCAACTACCGGGAACTATATGGTGGCCCATCTCAAGTTGCAGGGGATCAAACAGACAGACAGACAGACAGAGATAAGGATGGCAGGCCTGCCTGATTTTTCTTTCTTTCTTATCCTTTTAAAAAATGTTTATTTATTCATTTATTCATTTATTTATTTATTTATTTATTTATTTATTTATTTATTTATTTATTTATTAGATATAAGTACACTCTAGCTGTCTTCAGACTCTCCAGAAGAGGGTGTCAGATTCTGAAGAATCTAAATCCCTCTTATGGTCTGCATATGATGTACATAAACACAGCCTCACATATACTTCTAAAAATTTAAAGATGGGTGGGCCCCCTGAAAGGGCTCAACTATTAACAGCATTGTCTCTTCTTCCAGAGAACGTGGGATCAACTACCAGCAACTATATGGTGGCCCATCTCAAGTTCCAGGGGATAAGACAGACAGACAGACAGACAGACAGAGATAAGGATGGCAGGCCTGCCTGATTTTTCTTTCTTTCTTATCCTTTTAAAAAATGTTTATTTATTTATTTATTTATTTATCCATTTATTCATTTATTTATTTATTTATGTATTTATTAGATATAAGTACACTGTAGCTGTCTTCAGACACTTCAGAAGAGGGTGTCATATTCTGGAGAATCTAAATCCCTCTTATGGTCTGCATATGATGTACATAAACACAGCCTCACATATACTTATAAAAATTTAAAGATGGGTGGGGCCACGGAAAGGGATCAACAATTAACAGCATTGTCTCCTCTTCCAGAGGACATGGGATCAACTAGCAGCAACTATATTGTGGCCCATCTCCAGTTCCAGGGGATAAGACAGACATACAGACAGACAGACAGACAAGGATTGCAGGCCTGCCTGGTTTTTCTTTCTTTCTTATACATTTTAAAAATGTTTATTTATTTATATATGTATTTATTAGATATAAGTACACTGTAGCTATCTTCAGACACTTCAGAAGTGGGTGTCGTATTCTGGAGAATCTAAATCCCTCTTATGGTCTACATATGATGTACATAAACACAGCCTCACATATACTTGTAAAAATTTAAAGATGTGTGGGGCCACTGAGAGGGCTCAACAATTAATAGCATTGTCTCCTATACCAGAGAACCTGGGATCAACTATCAGCAACTATATGGTGGCCCATCTCCAGTTCCAGGGGATCAGACAGACAGACAGACAGACAAGGATTGCAGGCCTGCCTGGTTTTACTTTCTTTCTTATCCCTTTAAAAAATGTTTATTTATTTATTTATTTATTTATTTATTTATTTATTTATTTATGTATTTATTATATATAAGTACACTGTAGCTGTCTTCAGACACTCCAGAAGAGGGTGTCAGATTCTGGGGAATCTAAATCCCTCTTATGGTCTGCATATGATGTACATAAACACAGCCTCACATATACTTCTAAAAATTTAAAGATGTGTGGGGCCACTGAGAGGGCTCAACAATTAACAGCATTGTCTCCTCTACCAGAGAACCTGGGATCAACAACCAGCAACTATATTGTGGCCCATCTCCAGTTCCAGGGGATCAGACAGACAGACAGACAGACAGACAGACAGAGATCAGGAGGGCAGGCCTGCCTGGTTTTTCTTTCTTTCTTATCCTTTTAATATAATGTTTATTTATTTATTTATTTATTTATTTATTTATTTATTTATTTATTTATGTTTTTATTAGATATTAGTACACTGTAGTTGTCTTCAGACACTCCAGAAGAGGGTGTCAGATTCTGGAGAATCTAAATCCCTCTTATGGTCTGCATATGATGTACATAAACACAGCCTAACATATACTTCTAAAAATTTAAAGATAGGTGGAGCCACTGAAAGGGCTCAACAATTAACAGCATTGTCTCCTCTTCCAGAGAACCTGGAATCAACTAACAGCAACTATATGGTGGCCCATCTTCAGTTCCCAGGGATCAGACAGACAGACAGACAGACTGAAAGAGATAAGGATGGAGGCCTGCCTGGTCTTTCTTTCTTTCTTATATTTTTAAAAAATGTTTAATTATTTATTTATTTATTTATTTATTTATTTATTTATTAGATAAAAGTACACTGTAGCTGTCTTCAGACACGATAGAAGAATGTGTCATCTTCCGGAGAATCTAAATCCCTCTTATGGTCTGCATATGAGGTACATAAACACAGCCTCACATATACTTCTAAAAATTTTAAGATGGGTGGGCCCTCTGAAAGGGCTCAACAATTAACAGCATTGTCTCTTCTTCCAGAGAACGTGGGATCAACTACCAGCAAATATATGGTGGCCCATCTCAAGTTCCAGGGGATAAGACAGACAGACAGACAGACAGACATAAGGATGGCAGGCCTGCCTGATTTTTCTTTCTTTCTTATCCTTTTTAAAAAATGTTTATTTATTTATTTATTTATTTATTTATTTATTTATTTATTTATTTATGTATTAGATATAAGTACCCTGTACCTATCTTCAGACTCTCCAGAAGAGGGTGTCAGATTCTGGAGAATAAATATCACTCTTATGGTCTGCATATGATGTACATGAACACAGCCTCACATATACTTCTAAAAATTTAAAGATGGGTGGGGCCACTGAAAGGGCTCAACAATTAACAGCATTGTCTCCTCTTCCAGAGAACCTGGGAACAACTACCAGGAACTATATGGTGGCCCATCTCCAGTTCCAGGGTATCTGACAGATGGACAGACAGACAGACAGACAGACAGACAGACAGACAAGGTGGCAGGCCTGCCTGGACTTTCTTTCTTTCTTATTCTTTTTAAAAAATGTTTATTTATTTATTCATGTATTTATTAGATATAAGTGCACTGTAGCTGTCTTCAGACACTCTAGAAGAGGGTGTCATATTCTGGAGAATCTAAATCCCTCTTATGGTCTACATATGATGTACATAAACACAGCCTCACATATACTTCTAAAAATTTAAAGATGGGTGGGCCCACTGAAAGGGCTCAACAATTAACACCATTGTCTCCTCTTCCGGAAAACTTGGGATCAACTACCGGGAACTATATGGTGGCCCATCTCAAGTTGCAGGGGATCAAACAGACAGACAGACAGACAGAGATAAGGATGGCAGGCCTGCCTGATTTTTCTTTCTTTCTTATCCTTTTAAAAAATGTTTATTTATTCATTTATTCATTCATTTATTTATTTATTTATTTATTTATTTATTTATTAGATATAAGTACACTCTAGCTGTCTTCAGACTCTCCAGAAGAGGGTGTCAGATTCTGAAGAATCTAAATCCCTCTTATGGTCTGCATATGATGTACATAAACACAGCCTCACATATACTTCTAAAAATTTAAAGATGGGTGGGCCCACTGAAAGGGCTCAACTATTAACAGCATTGTCTCTTCTTCCAGAGAACGTGGGATCAACTACCAGCAACTATATGGTGGCCCATCTCAAGTTCCAGGGGATAAGACAGACAGACAGACAGACAGACAGACAGAGATAAGGATGGCAGGCCTGCCTGATTTTTCTTTCTTTCTTATCCTTTAAAAAATGTTTATTTATTTATTTATTTATTTATTTATCCATTTATTCATTTATTTATTTATTTATGTATTTATTAGATATAAGTACACTGTAGCTGTCTTCAGACACTTCAGAAGAGGGTGTCATATTCTGGAGAATCTAAATCCCTCTTATGGTCTGCATATGATGTACATAAACACAGCCTCACATATACTTATAAAAATTTAAAGATGGGTGGGGCCACGGAAAGGGATCAACAATTAACAGCATTGTCTCCTCTTCCAGAGGACATGGGATCAACTAGCAGCAACTATATTGTGGCCCATCTCCAGTTCCAGGGGATAAGACAGACATACAGACAGACAGACAGACAAGGATTGCAGGCCTGCCTGGTTTTTCTTTCTTTCTTATACATTTTAAAAATGTTTATTTATTTATATATGTATTTATTAGATATAAGTACACTGTAGCTATCTTCAGACACTTCAGAAGTGGGTGTCGTATTCTGGAGAATGTAAATCCCTCTTATTGTCTACATATGATGTACATAAACACAGCCTCACATATACTTGTAAAAATTTAAAGATGTGTGGGGCCACTGAGAGGGCTCAACAATTAATAGCATTGTCTCCTATACCAGAGAACCTGGGATCAACTATCAGCAACTATATGGTGGCCCATCTCCAGTTCCAGGGGATCAGACAGACAGACAGACAGACAAGGATTGCAGGCCTGCCTGGTTTTACTTTCTTTCTTATCCCTTTAAAAAATGTTTATTTATTTATTTATTTATTTATTTATTTATTTATTTATTTATTTATTTATGTATTTATTATATATAAGTACACTGTAGCTGTCTTCAGACACTCCAGAAGAGGGTGTCAGATTCTGGGGAATCTAAATCCCTCTTATGGTCTGCATATGATGTACATAAACACAGCCTCACATATACTTCTAAAAATTTAAAGATGTGTGGGGCCACTGAGAGGGCTCAACAATTAACAGCATTGTCTCCTCTACCAGAGAACCTGGGATCAACTACCAGCAACTATATTGTGGCCCATCTCCAGTTCCAGGGGATCAGACAGACAGACAGACAGACAGACAGAGATCAGGAGGGCAGGCCTGCCTGGTTTTTCTTTCTTTCTTATCCTTTTAATATAATGTTTATTTATTTATTTATTTATTTATTTATTTATTTATGTATTTATTAGATATTAGTACACTGTAGTTGTCTTCAGACACTCCAGAAGAGGGTGTCAGATTCTGGAGAATCTAAATCCCTCTTATGGTCTGCATATGATGTACATAAACACAGCCTAACATATACTTCTAAAAATTTAAAGATAGGTGGAGCCACTGAAAGGGCTCAACAATTAACAGCATTGTCTCCTCTTCCAGAGAACCTGGAATCAACTAACAGCAACTATATGGTGGCCCATCTTCAGTTCCCAGGGATCAGACAGACAGACAGACAGACTGAAAGAGATAAGGATGGAGGCCTGCCTGGTCTTTCTTTCTTTCTTATATTTTTAAAAAATGTTTAATTATTTATTTATTTATTTATTTATTTATTTATTTATTTATTAGATAAAAGTACACTGTAGCTGTCTTCAGACACGATAGAAGAATGTGTCATCTTCCGGAGAATCTAAATCCCTCTTATGGTCTGCATATGAGGTACATAAACACAGCCTCACATATACTTCTAAAAATTTTAAGATGGGTGGGCCCTCTGAAAGGGCTCAACAATTAACAGCATTGTCTCTTCTTCCAGAGAACGTGGGATCAACTACCAGCAACTATATGGTGGCCCATCTCAAGTTCCAGGGGATAAGACAGACAGACAGACAGACAGACATAAGGATGGCAGGCCTGCCTGATTTTTCTTTCTTTCTTATCCTTTTTAAAAAATGTTTATTTATTTATTTATTTATTTATTTATTTATTTATTTATTTATGTATTAGATATAAGTACCCTGTACCTATCTTCAGACTCTCCAGAAGAGGGTGTCAGATTCTGGAGAATAAATATCACTCTTATGGTCTGCATATGATGTACATGAACACAGCCTCACATATACTTCTAAAAATTTAAAGATGGGTGGGGCCACTGAAAGGGCTCAACAATTAACAGCATTGTCTCCTCTTCCAGAGAACCTGGGAACAACTACCAGGAACTATATGGTGGCCCATCTCCAGTTCCAGGGTATCTGACAGATGGACAGACAGACAGACAGACAGACAGACAGACAGACAAGGTGGCAGGCCTGCCTGGACTTTCTTTCTTTCTTATTCTTTTTAAAAAATGTTTATTTATTTATTCATGTATTTATTAGATATAAGTGCACTGTAGCTGTCTTCAGACACTCTAGAAGAGGGTGTCATATTCTGGAGAATCTAAATCCCTCTTATGGTCTACATATGATGTACATAAACACAGCCTCACATATACTTCTAAAAATTTAAAGATGGGTGGGCCCACTGAAAGGGCTCAACAATTAACACCATTGTCTCCTCTTCCGGAAAACTTGGGATCAACTACCGGGAACTATATGGTGGCCCATCTCAAGTTGCAGGGGATAAAACAGACAGACAGACAGACAGAGATAAGGATTGCAGGCCTGCCTGATTTTTCTTTCTTTCTTATCCTTTTAAAAAATGTTTATTTATCTATTTATTCATTTATTCATTTATTTATTTATTTATTTATTTATTTATTTATTTATGTATTAGATATAAGTACCCTGTACCTATCTTCAGACTCTCCAGAAGAGGGTGTCAGATTCTGGAGAATAAATATCACTCTTATGGTCTGCATATGATGTACATGAACACAGCCTCACATATACTTCTAAAAATTTAAAGATGGGTGGGGCCACTGAAAGGGCTCAACAATTAACAGCATTGTCTCCTCTTCCAGAGAACCTGGGAACAACTACCAGGAACTATATGGTGGCCCATCTCCAGTTCCAGGGTATCTGACAGATGGACAGACAGACAGACAGACAGACAGACAGACAGACAGACAGACAAGGTGGCAGGCCTGCCTGGACTTTCTTTCTTTCTTATTCTTTTTAAAAAATGTTTATTTATTTATTCATGTATTTATTAGATATAAGTGCACTGTAGCTGTCTTCAGACACTCTAGAAGAGGGTGTCATATTCTGGAGAATCTAAATCCCTCTTATGGTCTACATATGATGTACATAAACACAGCCTCACATATACTTCTAAAAATTTAAAGATGGGTGGGCCCACTGAAAGGGCTCAACAATTAACACCATTGTCTCCTCTTCCGGAAAACTTGGGATCAACTACCGGGAACTATATGGTGGCCCATCTCAAGTTGCAGGGGATCAAACAGACAGACAGACAGACAGAGATAAGGATTGCAGGCCTGCCTGATTTTTCTTTCTTTCTTATCCTTTTAAAAAATGTTTATTTATCTATTTATTCATTTATTCATTCATTTATTTATTTATTTATTTATTTATTTATTTATTTATTAGATATAAGTACACTCTAGCTGTCTTCAGACTCTCCAGAAGAGGGTGTCAGATTCTGAAGAATCTAAATCCCTCTTATGGTCTGCATATGATGTACATAAACACAGCCTCACATATACTTCTAAAAATTTAAAGATGGGTGGGCCCACTGAAAGGGCTCAACTATTAACAGCATTGTCTCTTCTTCCAGAGAACGTGGGATCAACTACCAGCAACTATATGGTGGCCCATCTCAAGTTCCAGGGGATAAGACAGACAGACAGACAGACAGACAGAGATAAGGATGGCAGGCCTGCCTGATTTTTCTTTCTTTCTTATCCTTTTAAAAAATGTTTATTTATTTATTTATTTATTTATCCATTTATTTATTTATTTATTTATTTATTTATGTATTTATTAGATATAAGTACACTGTAGCTGTCTTCAGACACTTCAGAAGAGGGTGTCATATTCTGGAGAATCTAAATCCCTCTTATGGTCTGCATATGATGTACATAAACACAGCCTCACATATACTTATAAAAATTTAAAGATGGGTGGGGCCACGGAAAGGGATCAACAATTAACAGCATTGTCTCCTCTTCCAGAGGACATGGGATCAACTAGCAGCAACTATATTGTGGCCCATCTCCAGTTCCAGGGGATCAGACAGACATACATACAGACAGACAGACAAGGATTGCAGGCCTGCCTGGTTTTTCTTTGTTTCTTATACATTTTAAAAATGTTTATATATATATTTATTTATTTATTTATTATTTATGTATTTATTAGATATAAGTACACTGTAGCTGTCTTCAGACACTTCAGAAGAGGGTGTCATATTCTGGAGAATCTAAATCCCTCTTATGGTCTGCATATGATGTACATAAACAAAGCCTCACATATACTTCTAAAAATTTAAAGATGTGTGGGGCCACTGAAATGGCTCAACAATTAACAGCATTGTCTCCTCTACCAGAGAACCTGGGATCAACTAGCAGCAACTATATGGTTGCCCATCTCCAGTTCCAGGGTATCAGACAGACAGACAGACAGACAGACAAGGATTGCAGGCCTGCCTGGTTTTACTTTCTTTCTTATCCTTTTTAAAAAATGTTTATTTATTTATTTATGTATTTTTTATATATAAGTACACTGTAGCTGTCTTCAGACACCACAGAAGAGGGTGACAAATTCTGGAGAATCTAAATCCCTCTTATCGTCTGCATATGATGTACATAAACACAGCCTCACATATACTTCTAAAAATTTAAAGATGTGTGGGGCCACTGAAAGGCTCAACAATTAACATCATTGTCTCCTCTACCAGAGAACCTGGGAGCAAATACCAGCAACTATATGTTGGCCCATCTCCAGTTCCAGGGGATCAGGCAGACAAAGAGACAGACAGACAAGGGTGGCAGGCCTCCCTGGTTTTTCTTTCTTTCTTATCCTTTTAAAATAATGTTTTTTATTTATTTATGTATTTATTAGATATAAGTACACTGTAGTTTTCTTCAGACATTCCAGACAGGGTGTCAGATTCTGGAGAATATAAATCCCTATTATGGTCTGCATATGATGTACATAAACACAGACTCACATTTTCTTCTAAAAATTTAAAGATGGGTTGGGCCCTAGAAATGGCTCAACAATTAACAGCATTGCTTCCTCTTCCAGAGAACCTTGGATAAACTACCAGCAACTATATGGTGGCTCATCTCCAGTTCCAGGGTATCAGAGAGTCAGACAGAGAGACAGAGATAAGGATGGAGGCCTGCCTGGTCTTTTTTCTTTCTTATACTTTAAAAAAAATATTTATTTATTTATTTACTTATTTATTTATTTATTTATTTATTTATTTATGTATTAATGTATTTATTAGATATAAGTACACTGTAGCTGTCCTCAGACTCTCTAGAAGAGGGTGTCATCTTCTGGAGAATCTAAATCACTCTTATGGTCTGTATATGATGTACATAAACACAGCCTCACATATACTTCTAAAAATTTAAAGATGGGTGGGCCCACTGAAAGGGCTCAACAATTAACACCATTGTCTCCTCTTCCAGAGAAGGTGGGATCAACTACCAGCAACTATATGGTGGCCCATCTCAAGTTGCATAGGATCAGACAGACAGACAGACAGACAGAGATAAGGATGGCAGTCCTGCCTGATTTTTCTTTCTTTCTTATCCTTTTTAAAAATGTTTATTTATCTATTTATTCATTCATTCATTTATTTATTTATTTATTTATTTATTTATTTATTTATTTATTTATTTATTTTTATGTATTTATTAGATATAAGTACACTGTAGCTGTCTTCAGACTCTCCAGAAGAGGGTGTCAGATTTTGGAGAATCTATATCCCTCTTATGGTCTGCATATGATGTACATAAACACAGCCTCACATATACTTTTAAAATTTAAAGATAGGTGGGGCCACTGAAACGGCTCAACAATTAACAGCATTGTCTCCTCTTCCAGAGGACCTGGGATCAACTACCAGCAACTATATTGTGGCCCATCTCCAATTCCAGGGGATCTGACAGACATACATACAGACAGACAGACAAGGATTGCAGGACTGCCTGGTTTTTCTTTCTTTCTTATACATTTTAAAAATGTTTATTAATTTATATATGTATTTATTAGATATAAGTACACTGTAGCTGTCTTCAGACACTTCAGAAGAGGGTGTCATATTCTGGAGAATCTAAATCCCTCTTATGGTCTGCATATGATGTACATAAACACAGCCTCACATATACTTCTAAAAATTTAAAGATGTGTGGGGCCACTGAAACGGCTCAACAATTAAACAATTAACAGCATTGTCTCCTCTACCACAGAACCTGGGATCAACTAGCAGCAACTTTATGGTGGCCCATCTCCAGTTCCAGGGTATCAGACAGACAGACAGACAGACAAGGATTGCAGGCCTGCCTGGTTTTACTTTCTTTCTTATCCTTTTAAAAAAATGTTTATTTATTTATTTATTTATTTATTTATTTATTTATTTATTTATGTATTTATTATATATAAGTACACTGTAGCTGTCTTCAGACAATCCAGAAGAGGGTGTCAGATTCTGGAGAATCTAAATCCCTCTTATGGTCTGCATATGATGTACATAAACATAGCCTCACATATACTTTTAAAAATTTAAAGATGTGTGGGGCCACTGAAAGGGCTCAACAATTAACAGCATTGTCTCCTCTACCAGAGAACCTGGGATCAAATACCAGCAACTGTATGGTGGCCCATCTCCAGTTCCAGGGGATCAGGAAGACAAAGAGACAGACAGACAAGGGTGGCAGGCCTCCCTGGTTTTTCTTTCTTTCTTATTCTTTTTAATAAATGTTTATTTATTTATGTATGTATTTATTAGATATAAGTACAGTGTAGCTGTTTTCAGACACTCCAGAAGATGGTGTCAGATTCTGGATAATATAAATCCCTCTTATGGTCTGCATATGATGGACATAAACACAGATTCACATACACTTCTAAAAATTTAAAGATGGGTGGGGCCACTGAAACGGCTCAACAATTAACAGCATTGTCTCCTCTACCAGAGAACCTGGGATCAACTAGCAGCAACTATATGGTGGCCCATCTCCAGTTCCAGGGGATCAGACAGACAGACAGACAGACAGACAAGGATTGCAGGCCTGCCTGGTTTTACTTTCTTTCTTATCCTTTTTAAAAAATGTTTATTTATTTATTCATGTATTTTTTATATATAAGTACACTGTAGCTGTCTTCAGACACTCCAGAAGAGGGTGACAGATTCTGGAGAATCTAAATCCCTCTTATGGTCTGCATATGATGTACATAAACACAGCCTCACATATACTTCTAAAAATTTAAAGATGTGTGGGGCCACTGAAAGGGCTCAACAATTAACATCATTGTCTCCTCTACCAGAGATCCTGGGAGCAAATACCAGCAACTATATGTTGGCCCATCTCCAGTTCCAGGGGATCAGGCAGACAAAGAGACAGACAGACAAGGGTGGCAGGCCTCCCTGGTTTTTCTTTCTTTCTTATCCTTTTAAAATAATGTTTTTTATTTATTTATGTATTTATTAGATATAAGTACACTGTAGTTTTCTTCAGACACTCCAGAAGAGGGTGTCAGATTCTGGAGAATATAAATCCCTATTATGGTCTGCATATGATGGACATAAACACAGCCTAACATATACATCTAAAAATTTAAAGATGGGTGGGGCCACTGAAAGGGCTCAACAATTAACGGCATTGTCTCTTCTTCCAGGGAACCTGGGATCAACTACCAGCAACTATATGGTGGCCCATCTCCAGTTCCAGGGGATCAGACAGACAGACAGACAGACAGAGATAAGGAGGTCAGGCCTGCCTGGTCTTTCTTTCTTTCTTATCCTTTTAAAAAATGTTTATTTATTTATTTATTTATTTATTTATTTATTTATTTATTAGGTATAAGTACACTGTAGTTGTCTTCAGAAACTCCAGAAGAGGGTGTCAGATTCTGGAGAATATAAATCCCTATTATGGTCTGCATATGATGTACATAAACACAGCCTAACATATATATCTAAAAATTTAAAGATGGGTGGGGCCACTGAAAGTGCTCGACAATTAACAGCATTGTCTCTTCTTCCAGAGAACCTGGGATCAACTACCAGCAACTATATGGTTGCCCATCTCCAGTTCCAGGGTATCAGACAGACAGACAGACAGACAGACAGAGATAAGGATGGCAGGCCTGCCTGGTCTTACTTCCTTTCTTATCCTTTTTAAAAAATGTTTATTTATTTATTTATTTATTTATTTATTTATTTATTTATTTATGTATTTATTATATATAAGTACACTGTAGCTGTCTTCAGACACTCCAGTAGAGGGTGTCAGATTCTGGAGAATCTAAATCCTCTTATAATCTGAATATGATGTACATAAAAAGGCCTCACATATACTTCTAAATATTTAAAGAAGTGTGAGGCCACTGAAAGGGCTCAACAATTAACAGCATTGTCTCCTCTTCCAGAGAACCTTGGATCAACTACCAGCAACTATATGGTGGCCCATCTCCAGGTCCCGGGGATCAGATAGACAGACAGACAGACAGACAGAGATATGGATGGCAGGCCTGCCTGGCCTTTCTTTCTTTCTTATCCTTTTTTAAAAATGTTTAATTATTTATTTATTTATTTATCTATTTATTTATTAGATATAAGTACACTGTAGCTGTCTTCAGACACTCCAGAAGAGGGTGTCAGATTCTGGAGAATCTATATCCCTCTTATGGACTGCATATGATGTACATAAACACAGACTCACATTTTCTTCTAAAAATTTAAAGATGGGTTGGGCCCCAGACATGGCTCAACAATTAACAGCATTGCTTCCTCTCCCAGAGAACCTTGGATAAACTACCAGCAACTATATGGTGGCTCATCTCCTGTTCCAGGGTATCAGAGAGTCAGACAGAGAGACAGAGATAAGGATGGAGGCCTGCCTGGTCTTTCTTTCTTTCTTATACTTTTAAAAAATATTTATTTATTTATTTATTTATTTATTTATTTATTTATTTATTAGATATAAGTACACTGTAGCTGTCTTCAGACTCTCTAGAAGAGGGTGTCATCTTCTGGAGAATCTAAATCACTCTTATGGTCTGTATATGATGTACATAAACACAGCCTCACATATACTTCTAAAAATTTAAAGATGGGTGGGCCCACTGAAAGGGCTCAACAATTAACACCATTGTGTCCTCTTCCAGAGAACGTGGGATCAACTACCAGCAACTATATGGTGGCCCATCTCAAGTTGCAGGGGATCAGACAGACAGACAGACAGACAGAGATAAGGATGGCAGTCCTGCCTGATTTTTCTTTCATTCTTATACATTTTAAAAATGTTTATTTATTTATTTATTCATTTATTCATTTATTTATTTATTTATTTATTTATTTATTTATTTATTTTTATGTATTTATTAGATATAAGTACACTGTAGCTGTCTTCAGACTCTCCAGAAGAGGGTGTCAGATTTTGGAGAATCTATATCCCTCTTATGGTCTGCATATGATGTACATAAACACAGCCTCACATATACTTCTAAAAATGTAAAGATAGGTGGGGCCACTGAAACGGCTCAACAATTAACAGCATTGTCTCCTCTTCCAGAGGACCTGGGATCAACTACCAGCAACTATATTGTGGCCCATCTCCAGTTCCAAGGGATCTGACAGACATACATACAGACAGACAGACATGGATTGCAGGACTGCCTGGTTTTTCTTTCTTTCTTATACATTTTAAAAATGTTTATTTATTTATACATGTATTTATTAGATATAAGTACACTGTAGCTGTCTTCAGACACTTCAGAAGAGGGTGTCATATTCTGGAGAATCTAAATCCCTCTTATGGTCTGCATATGATGTACATAAACACAGCCTCACATATACTTCAAAAATTTAAAGATGTGTGGGGCCACTGAAACGGCTCAACAATTAAACAATTAACAGCATTGTCTCCTCTACCAGAGAACCTGGGATCAACTAGCAGCAACTATATGGTGGCCCATCTCCAGTTCCAGGGGATCAGACAGACAGACAGACAAGGATTGCAGGCCTGCGTGGTTTTACTTTCTTTCTTATCCTTTTTAAAAAATGTTTATTTATTTATTTATTCATTTATTTATTTATTTATTTATGTATTTATTATATATAAGTACACTGTAGCTGTCTTCAGATACTCCAGAAGAGGGTGTCAGATTCTGGAGAATCTAAATCCCTCTTATGGTCTGCATATGATGTACATAAACATAGCCGCACATATACTTTTAAAAATTTAAAGATGTGTGGGGCCACTGAAAGGGCTCAACAATTAACAGCATTGTCTCCTCTACCAGAGAACCTGGGATCAAATACCAGCAACTGTATGGTGGCCCATCTCCAGTTCCAGGGGATCAGGCAGACAGACAGACAGACAGAGATAAGGATGGCAGGCCTGCCTGGTCTTACTTTCTTTCTTATTCTTTTTAAAAAATGTTTATTTATTTATTTATATTTATTTATTTATTTATTTATTTATTTATTTATTTATTTATTTATTTATTTATTAGATATAAGTACACTGTAGCTGTCTTCAGACACTCCAGAAGAGGGTGTCAGATTCTGGAGAATATAAATCCCTCTTATTGTCTGCATATGATGTACATAAACACAGCCTAACATATACTTCTAAAAATTTAAAGATAGGTGGAGCCACTGAAAGGGCTCAACAATTAACAGCATTGTCTCCTCTTCCAGAGAACCTGGGATCAACTAACAGCAACTATATGGTGGCCCATCTCCAGTTCCAAGGGATCAGACAGACTGACAGACAGACAGACTGACAGAGATAAGGATGGCAGGCCTGCCTGGTGTTTCTTTCTTTCTTATCCTTTTTAAAAAATGTTTATTTATTTATTTATATGTTTATTAGATGTAAGTACACTGTAGCCGTCTTCAGACACTCCAGAAGAAGGTGTCAGATTCTGGAGAATCTAAATCCCTCTTATGGTCTGCATATGATGTACATAAACACAGCCTCACATTTACTTATTAAAATTTAAAGGTGGGGGGGCAATGAAAGGGCTCAGCAATTAACAGCATTGTCTCCTCTTCCAGAGAACCTGGGATCAACTACCAGCACCTATATGGTGGCCCATCTCCAGTTCCAGGGGATCAGAACGACAGACAGACAGAAGACAGACAGAGATAAGGATGGCAGGCCTGCCTGGTATTTCTTTCTTTCTTATCTGGTTTAAATAATGTTTATTTATTTATTTATTTATTTATTTATTTATTTATTTATTTATTTATGTATTTATTAGATATAAGTACACTGTAGCTGTCTACAGACACTCCAGAAAAGGGTGTCAGATACTGATGAATCTAAATCCCTCTTCTGGTCTGCATATGATGTACATAAACACAGCCTCACATACACTTCTAAAAATTTAAAGATGGGTAGGGCCACAAATAGGGGTCAACAATTAACAGCATTGTCTCCTCTTCCAGAGAACCTGGTATCAACTACCAGCAACTATATGGTAGCCTGTCTCCAGTTCCAGGGGATCAGAAAGACAGACAGACAGACAGACAAGGCTAAGGATGGCAGGCCTGCCTGGTCTTACTTTCTTTCTTATCGTTTTTAAAAAATGTTTATTTATTTATTTATTTATTTATTTATTTATTTATTTATTTATTATATATAAGTACACTGTAGCTGTCTTCAGACACTCCAGTAGAGGGTGTCAGATTCTGGAGCATCTAAATCCTCTTATAATCTGAATATGATGTACATAAACACAGCCTCACATATACTTCTAAATATTCAAAGAAGTGTGGGGCCACTGAAAGGGCTCAACAATTAACAGCATTGTCTCCTCTTCCAGAGAACGTTGGATCAACTACCAGCAACTATATGGTGGCCCATCTCCAGTCCAGGGGATCAGACAGACAGACAGACAGACAGACAGAGATAAGGAGGGCAGGCCTGCCTGGTCTTACTTTCTTTCTTATCCTTTTTAAAAAATGTTTATTTATTTATTTATTTATTTATTTATTTATTTATTTATTTATTTATGTATTTATTATATATAAGTACACTGTAGCTGTCTTCAGACACTCCAGTAGAGGGTGTCAGATTCTGGAGAATCTAAATCCTCTTATAATCTGAATATGAGGTACATAAAAAGGCCTCAGATATACTTCTAAATATTTAAAGAAGTGTGAAGCCACTGAAAGGGCTCAACAATTAACAGCATTGTCTCCTCTTCCAGACAACCTTGGATCAACTACCAGCAAATATATGGTGGCACATCTCCAGTTCCCGGGGATCAGATAGACAGACAGACAGACAGACAGAGATATGGATGGCAGGCCTGCCTGGTCTTTCTTTCTTTCTTATCCTTTTTAAAAAATGTTTATTTATTTATTTATTTATTTATTTATTTATTTATTTATTTATCTATTTATTTATTAGATATAAGTACACTGTAGCTGTCTTCAGACACTCCAGAAGAGGGTGTCAGATTCTGGAGAATCTAAATCCCTCTTATGGTCTGCATATGATGTACATAAACACGGCCTCACATATACTTCTAAATATTTAAAGATGGGTGGCGACACTGAAAGGGCTCAACAATTAACAGCATTGTCTCCTCTTCCAGAGAACCTGGGATCAACTACCAGCAACTATTCTTGGCCCATCTCCAGTTCCCAGGTATCAGATTGACAGACAGACAGACAGAGATATGGATGGCAGGCCTGCCTGGTCTTTCTTTCTGTCTTATCCTTTTTTAAAAATGTTTATTTATTTATTTATTTATTTATTTATTTATTTATTTATTTATTTATGTATTTATTATATATAAGTACACTGTAGCTGTCTTCAGACACTCCAGTAGAGGGTGTCAGATTCTGGAGAATCTAAATCCTCTTATAATCTGAATATGATGTACATAAAAAGGCCTCACATATACTTCTAAATATTTAAAGAAGTGTGAGGCCACTGAAAGGGCTCAACAATTAACAGCATTGTCTCCTCTTCCAGAGAACCTTGGATCAACTACCAGCAACTATATGGTGGCCCATCTCCAGGTCCCGGGTATCAGATAGACAGACAGACAGACAGACAGAGATATGGATGGCAGGCCTGCCTGGACTTTCTTTCTTTCTTATCCTTTTTAAAAAATGTTTAATTAATTATTTATTTATTTATCTATTTATTTATTAGATATAAGTACACTGTAGCTGTCTTCAGACACTCCAGAAGAGGGTGTCAGATTCTGGAGAATCTATATCCCTCTTATGGACTGCATATGATGTACATAAACACAGACTCACATTTTCTTCTAAAAATTTAAAGATGGGTTGGGCCCCAGACATGGCTCAACAATTAACAGCATTGCTTCCTCTTCCAGAGAACCTTGGATAAACTACCAGCAACTATATGGTGGCTCATCTCCTGTTCCAGGGTATCAGAGAGTCAGACAGAGAGACAGAGATAAGGATGGAGGCCTGCCTGGTCTTTCTTTCTTTCTTATACTTTTAAAAAAATATTTATTTATTTATTTATTTATTTATTTATTTATTTATTTATTAGATATAAGTACACTGTAGCTGTCTTCAGACTCTCTAGAAGAGGGTGTCATCTTCTGGAGAATCTAAATCACTCTTATGGTCTGTATATGATGTACATAAACACAGCCTCACATATACTTCTAAAAATTTAAAGATGGGTGGGCCCACTGAAAGGGCTCAACAATTAACACCATTGTCTCCTCTTCCAGAGAACGTGGGATCAACTACCAGCAACTATATGGTGGCCCATCTCAAGTTGCAGGGGATCAGACAGACAGACAGACAGACAGAGATAAGGATGGCAGTCCTGCCTGATTTTTCTTTCATTCTTATACATTTTAAAAATGTTTATTTATTTATTTATTCATTTATTCATTCATTTATTTATTTATTTATTTATTTATTTATTTTTATGTATTTATTAGATATAAGTACACTGTAGCTGTCTTCAGACTCTCCAGAAGAGGGTGTCAGATTTTGGAGAATCTATATCCCTCTTATGGTCTGCATATGATGTACATAAACACAGCCTCACATATACTTCTAAAAATGTAAAGATAGGTGGGGCCACTGAAACGGCTCAACAATTAACAGCATTGTCTCCTCTTCCAGAGGACCTGGGATCAACTACCAGCAACTATATTGTGGCCCATCTCCAGTTCCAGGGGATCTGACAGACATACATACAGACAGACAGACAAGGATTGCAGGACTGCCTGGTTTTTCTTTCTTTCTTATACATTTTAAAAATGTTTATTTATTTATATATGTATTTATTAGATATAAGTACACTGTAGCTGTCTTCAGACACTTCAGAAGAGGGTGTCATATTCTGGAGAATCTAAATCCCTCTTATGGTCTGCATATGATGTACATAAACACAGCCTCACATATACTTCTAAAAATTTAAAGATGTGTGGGGCCACTGAAACGGCTCAACAATTAAACAATTAACAGCATTGTCTCCTCTACCAGAGAACCTGGGATCAACTAGCAGCAACTATATGGTGGCCCATCTCCAGTTCCAGGGGATCAGACAGACAGACAGACAAGGATTGCAGGCCTGCGTGGTTTTACTTTCTTTCTTATCCTTTTTAAAAAATGTTTATTTATTTATTTATTCATTTATTTATTTATTTATTTATTTATTTATTTATTTATGTATTTATTATATATAAGTACACTGTAGCTGTCTTCAGATACTCCAGAAGAGGGTGTCAGATTCTGGAGAATCTAAATCCCTCTTATGGTCTGCATATGATGTACATAAACATAGCCGCACATATACTTTTAAAAATTTAAAGATGTGTGGGGCCACTGAAAGGGCTCAACAATTAACAGCATTGTCTCCTCTACCAGAGAACCTGGGATCAAATACCAGCAACTGTATGGTGGCCCATCTCCAGTTCCAGGGGATCAGGCAGACAGACAGACAGACAGAGATAAGGATGGCAGGCCTGCCTGGTCTTACTTTCTTTCTTATTCTTTTTAAAAAATGTTTATTTATTTATTTATATTTATTTATTTATTTATTTATTTATTTATTTATTTATTTATTTATTTATTTATTTATTAGATATAAGTACACTGTAGCTGTCTTCAGACACTCCAGAAGAGGGTGTCAGATTCTGGAGAATATAAATCCCTCTTATTGTCTGCATATGATGTACATAAACACAGCCTAACATATACTTCTAAAAATTTAAAGATAGGTGGAGCCACTGAAAGGGCTCAACAATTAACAGCATTGTCTCCTCTTCCAGAGAACCTGGGATCAACTAACAGCAACTATATGGTGGCCCATCTCCAGTTCCAAGGGATCAGACAGACTGACAGACAGACAGACTGACAGAGATAAGGATGGCAGGCCTGCCTGGTGTTTCTTTCTTTCTTATCCTTTTTAAAAAATGTTTATTTATTTATTTATATGTTTATTAGATGTAAGTACACTGTAGCCGTCTTCAGACACTCCAGAAGAAGGTGTCAGATTCTGGAGAATCTAAATCCCTCTTATGGTCTGCATATGATGTACATAAACACAGCCTCACATTTACTTATTAAAATTTAAAGGTGGGGGGGGCAATGAAAGGGCTCAGCAATTAACAGCATTGTCTCCTCTTCCAGAGAACCTGGGATCAACTACCAGCACCTATATGGTGGCCCATCTCCAGTTCCAGGGGATCAGAACGACAGACAGACAGAAGACAGACAGAGATAAGGATGGCAGGCCTGCCTGGTATTTCTTTCTTTCTTATCTGGTTTAAATAATGTTTATTTATTTATTTATTTATTTATTTATTTATTTATTTATGTATTTATTAGATATAAGTACACTGTAGCTGTCTTCAGACACTCCAGAAAAGGGTGTCAGATACTGACGAATCTAAATCCCTCTTCTGGTCTGCATATGATGTACATAAACACAGCCTCACATACACTTCTAAAAATTTAAAGATGGGTAGGGCCACAAATAGGGGTCAACAATTAACAGCATTGTCTCCTCTTTCAGAGAACCTGGTATCAACTACCAGCAACTATATGGTAGCCTGTCTCCAGTTCCAGGGGATCAGAAAGACAGACAGACAGACAGACAAGGCTAAGGATGGCAGGCCTGCCTGGTCTTACTTTCTTTCTTATCGTTTTTAAAAAATGTTTATTTATTTATTTATTTATTTATTTATTTATTTATTTATTATATATAAGTACACTGTAGCTGTCTTCAGACACTCCAGTAGAGGGTGTCAGATTCTGGAGCATCTAAATCCTCTTATAATCTGAATATGATGTACATAAACACAGCCTCACATATACTTCTAAATATTCAAAGAAGTGTGGGGCCACTGAAAAGGCTCAACAATTAACAGCATTGTCTCCTCTTCCAGAGAACCTTGGATCAACTACCAGCAAATATATAGTGGCACATCTCCAGTCCAGGGGATCAGACAGACAGACAGACAGACAGACAGAGATAAGGAGGGCAGGCCTGCCTGGTCTTACTTTCTTTCTTATCCTTTTTAAAAAATGTTTATTTATTTATTTATTTATTTATTTATTTATTTATTTATTTATGTATTTATTATATATAAGTACACTGTAGCTGTCTTCAGACACTCCAGTAGAGGGTGTCAGATTCTGGAGAATCTAAATCCTCTTATAATCTGAATATGAGGTACATAAAAAGGCCTCAGATATACTTCTAAATATTTAAAGAAGTGTGAAGCCACTGAAAGGGCTCAACAATTAACAGCATTGTCTCCTCTTCCAGACAACCTTGGATCAACTACCAGCAAATATATGGTGGCACATCTCCAGTTCCCGGGGATCAGATAGACAGACAGACAGAAAGACAGAGATATGGATGGCAGGCCTGCCTGGTCTTTCTTTCTTTCTTATCCTTTTTAAAAAATGTTTATTTATTTATTTACTTATTTATTTATTTATTTATTTATTTATCTATTTATTTATTAGATATAAGTACACTGTAGCTGTCTTCAGACACTCCAGAAGAGGGTGTCAGATTCTGGAGAATCTAAATCCCTCTTATGGTCTGCATATGAGGTACATAAACACGGCCTCACATATACTTCTAAATATTTAAAGATGGGTGGCGACACTGAAAGGGCTCAACAATTAACAGCATTGTCTCCTCTTCCAGAGAACCTGGGATCAACTACCAGCAACTATTCTTGGCCCATCTCCAGTTCCCAGGTATCAGATTGACAGACAGACAGACAGAGATATGGATGGCAGGCCTGCCTGGTCTTTCTTTCTGTCTTATCCTTTTTTAAAAATGTTTATTTATTTATTTATTTATTTATTTATTTATTTATTTATTTATGTATTTATTAGATATAAGTACACTGTAGCTGTCTTCAGACACTCCAGTAGAGGGTGTCAGATTCTGGAGAATCTAAATACCTCTTATGGTCTGCATATGATGTACATAAACACAGCCTCACATATACTTCTAAAAATTTAAGATGGGTGGGGCCACTGAAAGGGCTCAACATTTAACAGCATTGTCTCTTCTTCCAGAGAACCTGGGATCAGCTACCAGCAACTATATGGTGGCCCATCTCCAGTTCCAGGGGATCAGACAGACAGACAGACAGACAGAGATAAAGAGGGCAGGCCTGCCTGGTCTTTCTTTCTTTCTTATCCTTTTAAAATAATGTTTATTTATTTATTTATTTATTTATTTATTTATTTATGTATTTATTAGATATAAGTACAATGTAGTTGTCTTCAGACACTCCAGAAGAGGGTGTCAGATTCTGGAGCATCTAAATCCCTCTTATGTTCTGCATATGATGTACATAAACACAGCCTCACAATTACTTCTTAAAATTTAAAGGTGGGGGGGGCACTGAAAGGGCTCAGCAATTAACAGCATTGTCTCTTCGTCCAGAGAACCTGGGATCAACTACCTGCAACTATATGGTGGCCCATCTCCACTCACACGGGATCAGACAGACAGACAGACAAACAAGGATAAGGATGGCAGGCCTTCCTGGTCTTTCTTTCTTTCTTATCCATTTTAAAAAATGTTTATTTATTTATGTATTTATTAGATATAAGTACACTGTAGCCGTCTTCAGACACTCCAGAAGAGGGTGTCAGATTCTGGAGAATCTGAATCCCTCTTATGGTCTGCATATGAGGTACATAAACACAGCCTCACATATACTTCTAAATATTTAAAGATGGGTGGCACCACTGAAAGGGCTCAACAATTAACAGCATTGTCTCCTCTTCCAGAGAACCTGGGATCAACTACCAGCAACTATTCGTGGCCCATCTCCAGTTCCCATGTATCAGATTGACAGACAGACAGACAGACAGAGATATGGATGGCAGGCCTGCCTGGTCTTTCTTTCTGTCTTATCCTTTTTAAAAAATGTTTATTTATTTATTTATTTATTTATTTATTTATCTATTTATTTATTAGATATAAGTACACTGTAGCTGTCTTCAGACACTCCAGAGGAGGGTGTCAGATTCTGGAGAATCTAAATCCCTCTTATTGTCTGCATATGATGTACATAAACACAGCCTCACATATACTTCTAAAAATTTAGATGGGTGGGGCCACTGAAAGGGCTCAACATTTAACAGCATTGTCTCTTCTTCCAGAGAACCTGGGATCAGCTACCAGCAACTATATGGTGGCCCATCTCCAGTTCCAGGGGATCAGACAGACAGACAGACAGACAGACAGAGATAAAGAGGACAGGCCTGCCTGGTCTTTCTTTCTTTCTTATCCTTTTAAAATAATGTTTATTTATTTATTTATTTATTTATTTATTTATTTATTTATGTATGTATTTATTAGATATAAGTACAATGTAGTTGTCTTCAGACACTCCAGAAGAGGGTGTCAGATTCTGGAGCATCTAAATCCCTCTTATGTTCTGCATATGATGTACATAAACACAGCCTCACAATTACTTCTTAAAATTTAAAGGTGGGGGGGGCACTGAAAGGGCTCAGCAATTAACAGCATTGTCTCTTCTTCCAGAGAACCTGGGATCAACTACCTGCAACTATATGGTGGCCCATCTCCACTCACAGGGGATCAAACAGACAGACAGACAGACAAGGATAAGGATGGCAGGCCTTCCTGGTCTTTCTTTCTTTCTTATCCATTTTAAAAAATGTTTATTTATTTATGTATTTATTAGATATAAGTACACTGTAGCCGTCTTCAGACACTCCAGAAGAGGGTGTCAGATTCTGGAGAATCTAAATCCCTCTTATGGTCTGCATATGATGTACATAAACACAGCCTCACATATACTACTAAAAATTTAACGATGGGTGGGGCCACTGAAAGGGCTCAACAATTAACAGCATTGTCTCCTCTTCCAGAGAACCTGGGATCAACTACCAGCACCTATATGGTGGCTCATCTCCGGTTCCAGGGGATCAGAACGACAGACAGACAGACAGACAGACAGACAGAGATAAGGATGGCAGGCCTGCCTGGTCTTTCTTTCTTTCTTATCCGGTTTAAATAATGTTTATTTATATATTTATTTATTTATTTATTTATTTATTTATTTATTTATTTATTATATATAAGTACACTGTAGCTGTCTTCAGACACTCCAGTAGAGGGTGTCAGATTCTGGAGAATCTAAATCCTCTTATAATCTGAATATGATGTACATAAACACAGCCTCACATATAATTCTACATATTTAAAGAAGAGTGGGGCCACTGAAAGGGCTCAACAATTAACAGCATTGTCTCCTCTTCCAGAGAACCTTGGATCAACTACCAGCAAATATATGGTGGTCCATCTCCAGTTCCAGGGGATCAGATAGACAGACAGACAGACAGACAGAGATATGGATGGCAGGCCTGCTTGGTCTTTCTTTCTTTCTTATCCTTTTAAATAAATGTTTATTTATTTATTTATTTATTTATCTATCTATTTCTTAGATATAAGTACACTGTAGCTGTCTTCAGACACTCCAGAAGAGGGTGTCAGATTCTGGAGAATCTAAATCCCTCTTATGGTCTGCATATGATGTACATAAACACAGCCTCACATATACTTCTAAATATTTAAAGATGGGTGGCACCACTGAAAGGGCTCAACAATTAACAGCATTGTCTCCTCTTCCAGAGAACCTGGGATCAACTACCAGCAAATATTCGTGGCCCATCTCCAGTTCCCAGGTATCAGATTGACAGACAGACAGACAGACAGAGATATGGATGGCAGGCCTGCCTGGTCTTTCTTTCTGTCTTATCCTTTTAAAAAAATGTTTATTTATTTATTTATTTATTTATTTATTTATTTATCTATTTATTTATTTATTTATTAGATATAAGTACACTGTAGCTGTTCAGACACTCCAGAAGAGGGTGTCAGATTCTGGAGAATCTAAATCCCTCTTATGGTCTGCATATGATGTACATAAACACAGACTCACATATACTTCTAAAAGTTTAAAGAAGGGTGGGGCCACTCTAAAAGCTCAACAATTAACAGCATTGTCTCCTCTTCCAGAGTACCTGGGATCAACTACCAGCAACTATATAGTGGCCCATCTCCAGTTCCAGGGGATCAGACAGACAGACATACAGACAGTGATAAGGATGGCAGGCCTGCCAGGTCTTTCTTTCTTTCTTATCCTTTTTAAAAAAATGTTTATTTATATATTTATTTATATATTTTTTAGATATAAGTACACTGTAGCTGTCTTCAGACACTCCTGAAGAGGTTGTCAGATTCTGGAGAATCTAAATCCCTCTTATGGTCTGCATATGATGTACATAAACACAGCCTCACATATACTTCTAAAAATTTAAAGATGTGTGGGGCCACTGAGAGGGCTCAACAATTAACAGCATTGTCTCTTCTACCAGAGAACCTGGGATCAACTACCAGCAACTATATGGTGGCCCATCTCCAGTTCCAGGGGATCAGGCAGACAAAGAGACAGACAGACAAGGGTGGCAGGCCTCCCTGGTTTTTCTTTCTTTCTTATCCTTTTTAAAAAATGTTTATTTATTTATTTATGTATTTATTAGATATAAGTACACTGTAGCAGTCTTCAGACATTCCAGAAGAGGGTGTCAGATGGAGAATATAAATCCCTCTTATGGTCTGCATATGATGGACATAAACACAGATTCACATACACTTCTAAAAATTTAAGATGGGTGGGGCCACTGAAAGGGCTCAACATTTACCAGCATTGTCTCTTCTTCCAGAGAACCTGGGATCAGCTACCAGCAACTATATGGTGGCCCATCTCCAGTTCCAGGGTATCAGACAGACAGACAGACAGACAGACAGAGATAAGGAGGGCAGGCCTGCCTCGTCTTTCTTTCTTTCTTATCCTTTTAAAATAATGTTTATTTATTTATTTATTTATTTATTTATTTATTTATTTATTTATTTATGTATTTATTAGATATAAGTACAATGTAGTTGTCTTCAGACACTCCAGAAGAGGGTGTCAGATTCTGGAGAATCTAAATCCCTCTTATGGTCTGCATATGATGTACATAAACATAGCCTCACATATACTTTTAAAAATTTAAATATGTGTGGGGCCACTGAAAGGGCTCAGCAATTAACAGCATTGTCTCCTCTTCCAGAGAACCTGGGATCAACTACCTGCAACTATATGGTGGCCCACCTCCACTGCCAGGGGATCAGACAGACAGACAGACAGACAAGAATAAGGATGGCAGGCCTGCCTGGTCTTTCTTTCTTTCTTATCGTTTTTAAAAAAATGTTTATTTATTTATTTATTTATTTATTTATTTATTTATTTATTTATTTATGTATTTATTAGATATAAGTACACTGTAGCTGTCTTCAGACACTCCAGAAAAGGGTGTCAGATTCTGGAGAATCTAAATCGTCTTATAATCTGAATATGATGTACATAACACAGCCTCACATATACTTCTAAATATTTAAAGAAGTGTGGGGCCACTGAAAGGGCTCAACAATTAACAGCATTGTCTTCTTGTACTGCCTATTTTTGTGTCAACTTGACACAGCTGGAGTTATCACAGAGAAAGGAGCTTAAGTTGAGGACATGCCTCCATGAGATCTAGCTGTAAGGCATTTTCTCAATTAGTGATCAAGGGGGAAAGGCCCCTTGTGGGTGGGACCATCCCTGGGCTGGTAGTTTCGGTTCTATAAGCGAGTAGGCTGAGCAAGCCAGAGGAGGCAAGCCAGTTAAGAACATCACTCCATGGCCTCTGTATCAGCTCCTGCTCCCTGACCTGTCTGAGTTCCAGTCCTGACTTCCTTTGGTTATGAACAGCAGCATGGAAGTGTAAGATGAATAAACCCTTTCCTCCCCAACTTGCTTCTTGGTCATGATGTTTGTGCAGGAATAGAAACCCTGACTAAGACAAATTGGTACCAGCAGAGTGGGGTATTCCTGTGACAACCTGACCATGTTTTGGGGAGGACTGTGGAAGGACTTTGGAACTTTGGGCTTGAAGATCCATTTGTTGTTAAGAGCTCTGTCAGATGTTGTGTAGGAGCTTGGAAGATAATGTTGAAAACAGTGCAGAAGATGGAGGCCTGGTTTGTGAAATTTCAGGGGGGAAATTAAAGACTCTCTTCAGGGCCATTGCTGTTTTTATTGTGAAGATTTTGTAGTTCTGGTTAGCTGGGGCTGAAGAATCAGCTGTGATTAACAAGATACCAGAACTACTAAAGCAAAAACTTTGCATTACTGGGACTATTGATGCTGGTTAGCTGGAGCTAAGAAATTAGCGGTGATTAAGAAGAGACCAGCATAATTGAGGTGACATCTTCTGGGAAGTGTTTTCTGAAAGCACAAAGAGGCTGTGTTCCAGAGATAGCCAAGGTTGTACTCCTTCTGCAGCGGGACTTGGTAATGTGTAAGGGTCACCCAGGTGGTACTGGTTTTGAAGGCATGAAGGGGTCATGCAGAGTAGCTGAGGCTCGGCACTGTGAGAGGCCATGGAAGGCCATTGGTGAAGGTGCAGCCCCAGTTGTAATTGAAGGCCCAGGACTGAAGGGGTCACGCAGTGTTTTGGAGATGCCAGTACCATGAGATGACCACCAAGAGCAGCAGCAGCAGTGGAGTACAGGCATCTGGAGCCCAGAGGACGACATGTGTGCTACAAAGGGCATGGCTGGAGAAGTGACCCCAAGCCCTTGGAGGAGCCCAGAAGATCGTGAGTTGGATCCCAGACGTTGGACAGTTGGAGATTGATTTTTGCTTTGATTGTGACTGTGCCCTGATATTTTCCCTCTTTAAGGAAGAAACTGTTTTAGTGGAGCCCACAGTTAAGAGACTTTTAATTGTAAAAAGACTTTGGATTTTAAAAGAGATGGATATTTTAAAGAGATTGAAATTTTAAGAATATGTAAAGACTGTGGGACTTTTAAAGTTATTTAGATCTTGGGGATGAATAAGAATGTAAGGGTTGAGGCTTACTAGTGATGTGTTTGTGTGTCAAGTTGACAAGGGGTCAATTGTACTGGCTATTTTTGTGTCAACTTGACACAGCTGGAGTTATCACAGAGAAAGGAGCTTAAGTTGAGGACATGCCTCCATGAGATCTAGCTGTAAGGCATTTTCTCAATTAGTGATCAAGGGGGAAAGGCCCCTTGTGGGTGGGACCATCCCTGGGCTGGTAGTTTCGGTTCTATAAGCGAGTAGGCTGAGCAAGCCAGAGGAGGCAAGCCAGTAAAGAACATCCCTCCATGGCCTCTGTATCAGCTCCTGCTCCCTGACCTGTCTGAGTTCCAGTCCTGACTTCCTTTGGTGATGAACAGCAGCATGGAAGTGTAAGATGAATAAACCCTTTCCTCCCCAACTTGCTTCTTGGTCATGATGTTTGTGCAGGAATAGAAACCCTGACTAAGACACTCCTCTTCCAGAGAACCTTGGATCAACTACCAGCAACTATATGGTGGCCCATCTCCAGTTCCCGGGGATCAGATAGACAGACAGACAGACAGACAGAGATATGGATGGCAGGCCTGCCTGGTCTTTCTTTCTTTCTTATCCTTTTTAAAAAATGTTTATTTATTTATTTATTTATTTATTTATTTATTTATTTATCTATTTATTTATTAGATATAAGTACACTGTAGCTGTCTTCAGACACTCCAGAAGAGGGTGTCAGATATTGGAGAATCTAAATCCCTCTTATGGTCTACATATGATGTACATAAACACAGCCTCACATATACTTCTAAATATTTAAAAATGGGTGGCGCCACTGAAAGGGCTCAACAATTAACAGCATTGTCTCCTCTTCCAGAGAACCTGGGATCAACTACCAGCAACTATTCGTGGCCCATCTCCAGTTCCCAGGTATCAGATTGACAGACAGACAGACAGACAGAGATATGGATGGCAGGCCTGCCTGGTCTTTCTTTCCTTCTTATCCTTTTTAAAAAATGTTTATTTATTTATTTATTTATTTATTTATTTATTTATTTATTTATTAGATATAAGTACACTGTAGCTGTTCAGACACTCCAGAAGAGGGTGTCAGATTCTGGAGAATCTAAATCCCTCTTATGGTCTGCATACGATGTACATAAACACAGCATCACATTTACTTCTAGAAATTTAAAGATGGGTGGGGCCACTGAAAGGGTTGAACAATTAACAGCATTGTCTCCTCTTCAGAAGACCTGGGATCAACTACCAGCAACAAAATGGTGGCCCATCTCCAGTTCCAGGAGATCAGACAGACAGACAGACAGAGAGACAGACAGACAAAGATAAGAATGGCAGTCCTGCCTGGTCTTTCTTTCTTTCTTATCCTCTTTAAAAATTGTTTGTTTATTTATTTATTTATTTATTTATGTATTTATTATATATAAGTACACTGTAGCTGTCTTCAGTCACTCCAGTAGAGGGTGTCAGATTCTGGAGAATCTAAATCCTCTTATAATCTGAATATGATGTTCATAAACAGGCCTCACATATACTTCTAAATATTTAAAGAAGTGTGGGGCCACTGAAAGGGCTCAACAATTAAGAGCATTGTCTCCTCTTCCAGAGAACCTTGGATCAACTACCAGCAACTATATGGTGGCCCATCTCCAGTTCCCAGGGATCAGATAGACAGACAGAGAGACAGACAGAGATATGGATGGCAGGCCTGCCTGGTCTTTCTTTCTTTCTTATCCTTTTTAAAAAATGTTTATTTATTTATTTATTTATTTATTTATCTATTTATTTATTAGATATTAATATACTGTAGCTGTTCAGACACTCCAGAAGAGGGTGTCAGATTCTGGAGAATCTAAATCCCTCTTATGGTCTGCATATGATGTACATAAACACAGCCTCACATATACTTCTAAAAATTTAACGAAGGGTGGGTCCACTCTAAAAGCTCAACTATTAACAGCATTGTCTCCTCTTCCAGAGTACCTGGGATCAATTACCAGCAACTATATGGTGGCCCATCTCCAGTTCCAGGGGATCAGACAGACAGACATACAGACAGTGCTAAGGATGGCAGGCCTGCCTGGTCTTTCTTTCTTTCTTATCCTTTTTTAAAAAATGTTTATTTATATATTTATTTATGTATTTATTAGATATAAGTAAACTGTAGCTGTCTTCAAACACTCACGAAGAGGGTGTCAGATTCTGGAGAATCTATATCCCTCTTATGGTCTGCATAAGATGTACATGAACACAGCCTCACATATACTTCTAAAAATTTAAAGATGGGTGGGGCCACTGAAAGGGCTCAACAATTAACAGCACTGACTCCTCTTCCAGAGAACCTGGGATCAACTACCAGCAATTATATGGTGGCCCATCTCCAGTTCCAGGGGATCAGACAGACAGACAGACAGACAAGGATGGCAGGCCTGCCTGCTCTCCCTTTCTTTATTATCCTTTTTTAAAAATGTTTATTTGTTTATTTATGAATTTATTAGATATAAGTACACTGTAGCTGTCTTCAGACACTCCAGAAGAAGGTGTCAGATTCTGGAGAATCTAAATCCCTCTTATGGTCTGCATATTCAAAATATAAACACAGCTTCCCATATACTTCTAAAAATTTAAAGACGGGTGGGGCCATTTAAAGGGCTCAACAATTAACAGCATTGTCTCCTCTTCCAGAGAACCTGGGATCAACTACAAGCAACTCTATGGTGGCCCATCTC
This sequence comes from Mus caroli, assembly GCF_978045245.1. NCBI lineage: Eukaryota > Metazoa > Chordata > Mammalia > Rodentia > Muridae > Mus > Mus caroli. The sequence goes on along the minus strand of NW_028227305.1, from coordinate 1,031,236 downwards.
CAGTTCCAGAGGATCAGACAGACAGACAGACAGACAGAGATAAGGATGGCAAGCCTGCCTGGTCTTTCTTTCTTTCTTATCGTTTTAAAAAAAATGTTTATTTATTTATTTATTTATGTATTTATTAGATATAAGTACACTGTATACGTCACAGACACTCCAAAAGACGGTGTCAGATTCTGGAGAATCTATATCCCTCTTATGGTCTGCATATGATGTACATAAACACAGCCTCACATATACTTCTAAAAATTTAAAGATGGGTGGGGCCACTGAAAGGGCTCAACAATTAACAGCATTGTCTCCTCTTCCAGAGGACCTGGGATCAACTACCAGCAACTATATTTTGGCCCATCTCCAGTTCCAGGGGATCAGACAGACATACGTACAGACAGACAGACAAGGATTGCAGGCCTGCCTGGTTTTTCTTTCTTTCTTATACATTTTAAAAATGTTTATTTATTTATATATATATATTTATTAGATATAAGTACACTGTAGCTGTCTTCAGACACTTCAGAAGAGGGTGTCATATTCTGGAGAATCTGAATCCATCTTATGGTCTGCATATGATGTACATAAACACAGCCTCACATATACTTCTAAAAATTAAAAATAGGTGGGGCCACTGAAAGGACTCAACAATTAACAGCATTGTCTCCTCTTTCAGAGAACCTGGGATCAACTACCAGCACCTACAAGGTGGCACATCTCCAGTTCCAGGGGATCAGACAGACAGACAGACAGACAGTGATAAGGATGGCAGGCCTGCCTGGTCTTTCTTTCTTTCTTATCCTTTTTTAAAAAAAATGTTTATTTATTTATTTATTTATTTATTTATTTATTTATTTATTTATTTATTTATTATTATTTATAAGTACACTGTAGCTGTTCAGACACTCCAGAAGAGGGTGTCAGATTCTGGAGAATCTAAATCCCTCTTATGGTCTGCATATGATGTACATAAACACAGCCTCACATATACTTCTAAAAATTTAAAGAAGGGTGGGGCCACTCTAAAAGCTGAACAATTAACAGCATTTTCTCCTCTTCCAGAGTACCTGGGATCAACCACCAGCACCTACATGGTGGCACATCTCCAGTTCCAGGGGATCAGACAGACAGACAGACAGACAGTGATAAGGATGGCAGGCCTACCTGGTCTTTCTTTCTTATCCTTTTTAAAAAAATGTTTATTTATATATTTATTTATGTATTTATTAGATATAAGTACACTGTAGCTGTTTTCAGACACTCCAGAAGAGGGTGTCAGATTCTGGAGAATCTAAATCCCTTTTATGGTCTGCATATGATGGACATAAACACAGCCTCACATATACTTCTAAAAATTAAAAATGGGTGGGGCCACTGAAAGGGCTCAACAATTAACAGCATTGTCTCCTCTTCCAGAGAACCTGGGATCAACTACCAGCACCTACATGGTGGCACATCTCCAGTTCCAGGGGATCAGACAGACAGACAGACAGACAGAGATAAGTATGGCAGGCCTGCCTGGTCTTTCTTTCTTTCTTATCCTTTTAAAATAATGTTTATTTATTTATTTATTTATTTATTTATTTATATATGTATGTATGTATTTATTAGGTATAAGTACACTGTAGTTGTCTTCAGACACTCCAGAAGAGGGTGTCAGATTCTGGAGAATCTCTATCCCTCTTATGGTCTGCATATGATGTACATAAACACAGCCTAACATACACTTCTAAAAATTTAAAGATAGGTGGAGGCACTGAAAGGGCTCAACAACTAACAGCATTGTCTCCTCTTCCAGAGAACCTGGGATCAACTAACAGCAACTATATGGTGGCCCATCTCCAGTTCCAAGGGATCAGACAGTCTGACAGACAGACAGACTGACAGAGATAAGGATGGCAGGCCTGCCTGGTCTTTCTTTCTGTCTTATCCTTTTTAAAAAATGTTTATTTATTTATTTATAGGTTTATTAGATATAAGTACACTGTAGCCGTCTTCACACACTCCAGAAGAAGGTGTCAGATTCTGGAGAATCTAAATCCCTCTTATGGTCTGCATATGATGTACATAAACACAGCCTCACATTTACTTCTTAAAATTTAAAGGGGGGGGGGGCCACTGAAAGGGCTCAGCAATTAACAGCATTGTCTCCTCTTCCAGAGAACCTGGGATCAACTACCTTCAACTATATGGTGGCCCATCTCCACTCCCAGGGGATCAGACAGACAGACAGACAGACAAGGATAATGATGGCAGGCCTGCCTAGTGTTTCTTTCTTTCTTATCGTTTTTAAAAAATGTTTATTTATTTATGTATTTATTAGATATAAGTACACTGTAGCTGTCTTCAGACACTCCCGAAGAGGGTGTCAGATTCTGGAGAATCTATATCCCTCTTATTGTCTGCATATGATGTACATACACACAGCCTCACATTTATATCTAAAATTTTAAAGATGTGTGGAGCCAGTGAAAGGGATCAACAATTAACAGCATTGTCTCCTCTTATAGAGAACCTGGGATCAACTACCAGCAGCTATATGGTGGCCCATCTCCAGTTCCAGGGGATCAGACAGACAGACAGACATACAGACAGATAGAGTTAAGTATGGCAGGCCTACCTGGTCTTTCCTTCTTTCTTATCGTTTTAAAAAAATGTTTATTAATTTAAGTATGTATTTATTAGATATAAGTACACTGTAGCTGTCTTCAAACACTCCCGAAGTTGGTGTCAGATTCTGGAGAATCTATATCCCTCTTATGGTCTGCATATGATGTACATGAACACAGCCTCACATATACTTCTAAAAATTTAAAGATGGGTGGGGCCACTGAAAGGGCTCAACAATTAACAGCACTGAATCCTCTTCCAGAGAACCTGGGATCAACTACCAGCAATTATATGGTGGCCCATCTTCAGTTCCAGGGGATCAGACAGACAGACAGACAGACAAGGATGGCAGGCCTGCCTGGTCTTTCGTTCTTTCTTATCGTTTTTAAAAAATGTTTATTTCTTTATTTATGTATTTATTAGATATAAGTACACTGTATCCGTCATAGACACTCCAAAAGACGGTGTCAGATCCTGGAGAATATAAATCCCTCTTTAATGGTCTGAATATGATGTACATAAACACAGCATCACATTTACTTCTAGAAATTTACAGATGGGTGGGGCCACTGAAAGGGCTGAACAATTAACAGCATTGTCTCCTCTTCAGAAGACCTGGGATCAACTACCAGCAACAAAATGGTGGCCCATCTCCAGTTCCAGGAGATCAGACAGACAGACAAACAGAGAGACAGACAGACAGACAAAGATAAGGATGGCAGCCCTCACTGGTCTTTCTTTCTTTCTTATCCTTTTTAAAAAATGTTTGTTTATTTATTTATTTATTTATTTATTTATTTATTTATATATTTGTTAGATATAAGTACACTGTAGCTATCTTCAGACACTCCAGAAGAGGGTGTCAGATTCTGTAGAATCTAAATCGCTCTTATGGTCTGCATATGATGTACATAAACACAGCCTCACATATACTTCTAAAAATTTAAAGATGGGTGGGGCCAAAGAAAGGGCTCAACAATTAACAGCATTGTCTCCTCTTCCAGAGAACCTTGGATAAACTACCAGCAACTATATGGTGGCCCATCTCCAGTTCCAGGGTATCAGACAGACAGACAGACAGACAGAGATAAGGATGGAGGCCTGCCTGGTCTTTCTTGCTTTCTTATACTTTTAAAAAATATTTATTTATTTATTTATTTATTTATTTATTTATTTATTTATTTATTATATATAAGTACAATGTAGCTGTCTTCAGACATTCCAGAAGAGGGTGTCAGATTCTGGAGAATCTAAATCCCTCTTATGGTCTGCATATGAAGTACATAAACACAGCCTCACATATACTTCTAAAAATTTAAAGATGTGTGGGGCCACTGAAAGGGCTCAACAATTAACAGCATTGTCTCCTCTACCAGAGAACCTGGGATCAACTACCAGCAACTATATGGTGGCCCATCTCCAGTTCCAGGGGATCAGGTAGACAAAGAGACAGACAGACAAGGGTGGCAGGCCTCCCTGGTTTTTCTTTCTTTCTTATCATTTTTAAAAAATGTTTATTTATTTATTTATGTATTTATTAGATATAAGTACACTGTAGCTGTCTTCAGACACTCCAGAAGAGTTTATTTATTTATTTATGTATTTATTAGATATAAGTACACTGTAGCTGTCTTCAGACACTCCAGAAGAGGGTGTCAGATTCTGGAGAATATAAATCCCTCTTATGGTCTGCATATGATGTACATAAACACAGCCTAACATATACTTCTAAAAATTTAAAGATAGGTGGAGCCACTGAAAAGGCTCAACAATTAACAGCATTGTCGCTTCTTCCAGAGAACCTGGGATCAACTAACAGCAACTATATGGTGGCCCATCTCCAGTTCCAAGGGATCAGACAGACAGAGAGACAGATGACAGAGATAAGGATGGAGGACTGCCTGGTCTTTCTTTCTTTCTTATACTTTTAAAAAAATGTTTATTTATTTATTTATTTATTTATTTATTTATTTATTTATTTATGTATTTATTAGATATGCGTACACTGTAGCTGTCTTCAGACACTCTAGAAGAGTGTGTCATCTTCTGGAGAATCTAAATCCCTCTTATGGTCTGCATATGATGTACATAAACACAGCCTCACATATACTTCTAAATATTTAAAGATGGGTGGGCCCACTGAAAGGGCACAAAAATTAACAGCATTGTCTCTTCTTCCAGAGAACGTGGGATCAACAACCAGCAACTATATGGTGGCCCATCTCAAGTTCCAGGGGATAAGACAGACAGACAGACAGACAGAGATAAGGATGGCAGGCCTGCCTGATTTTTCTTTCTTTCTTATCCTTTTTAAAAAATGTTTATTTATTTATTTATTTATTTATTTATTTATTTATTTATTCATTTATTCATTTATTTAATCATTTATGTATTTATTAGATATAAGTACACTGTAGCTGTCTTCAGACTCTCCAGATTAGGGTGTCAGATTCTGGAGAATCAATATCCCTCTTATGGTCTGCATATGATGTATATGAACACAGCCTCACATATACTTCTAAAAATTTAAAGATGGGTGGGGCCACTGAAAGGGCTCAACAATTAACAGCATTGTCTCCTCTTCCAGAGAACCTGGGATCAACTACCAGCAACTATATGGTGGCCCATCTCCAGTTCCAGGGTATCTGACAGATAGACAGACAGACAGACAGACAGACAGACAGACAGACAGACAGACAAGGTGGCAGGCCTGCCTGGTCTTTCTTTCTTTCTTATTCTTTTTAAAAAGTGTTTATTTATTTATTTATGTATTTATTAGATATAAGTACACTGTAGCTGTCTTCAGACACTCTAGAAGAGGGTGTCATATTCTGTAGAATCTAAATCCCTCTTATGGTCTGCATATGATGTACATAAACACAGCCTCACATATACTTCTAAAAATTTAAGGATGGGTGGGCCCACTGAAAGGGCTCAACAATTAACACCATTGTCTCCTCTTCCAGAGAACGTGGGATCAACTACCAGCAACTATATGGTGGCCCATCTCAAGTTGCAGGGGATCAGACAGACAGACAGACAGACAGACAGAGATAAAGATGGCAGGCCTGCCTGATTTTTCTTTCTTTCTTATCCTTTTTAAAAATGTTTATTTATTTATTTATTCATTTATTTATTTATTTATTTATTTATGTATTTACTAGATATAAGTACACTGTAGCTATCTTCAGACACTCCAGAAGAGGGTGTCAGATTCTGGAGAATGTATATCCCTCTTATGGTCTGCATATTATGTACATAAACACAGCCTCACATATACTTCTAAAAATTTAAAGATGGGTGGGGCCACTGAAAGGGCTCAACAATTAACAGCATTGTCTCCTCTTCCAGAGGACCTGGGATCAACTACCAGCAACTATATTGTGGCCCATCTCCAGTTCCAGGGGATCAGACAGACATACATACAAACAGACAGACAAGGATTGCAGGCCTGCCTGGTTTTTCTTTCTTTCTTATACATTTTAAAAATGTTTATTTATTTATATATATATTTATTAGATATAAGTACACTGTAGCTGTCTTCAGACACTTCAGAAGAGGCTGTCATATTCTGGAGAATCTAAATCCCTCTTATGGTCTGCCTATGATGTACATAAACACAGCCTCACATATACTTCTAAAAATTAAAAATAGGTGGGGCCACTGAAAGGACTCAACAATTAACCGCATTGTCTCCTCTTCCAGAGAACCTGGGATCAACTACCAGCACCTACAAAATGGCCCATCACCAGTTCCAGGGGATCAGACAGACAGACATACAGACAGTGATAAGGATGGCAGGCCTGCTTGGTCTTTCTTTCTTTCTTATCCTTTTTTTAAAAAAATGTTTATTTATTTATTTATTTATTTATTTATTTATTTATTTATTTATTTATTTATTATTAGATATAAGTACACTGTAGCTGTTCAGATACTCCAGAAGAGGGTGTCAGATTCTGGAGAATCTAAATCCCTCTTATGGTCTGCATATGATGTACATAAACACAGCCTCACATATACTTCTAAAAATTTAAAGAAGTGTGGGGCCACTCTAAAAGCTCAACAATTAACAGCATTGTCTCCTCTTCCAGAGTATCTGGGATCAACTACCAGCAACTATATGGTGGCCCATCTCCAGTTCCACGGGATCAGACAGACAGACATACAGACAGTGATAAGCATGGCAGGCCTGCCTCGTCTTTCTTTCTTTCTTTCTTTCTTATCCTTTTTAAAAAAATGTTTATTTATATATTTATTTATGTATTTATTAGATATAAGTACACTGTAGCTGTTTTCAGACACTCCAGAAGAGGGTGTCAGATTCTGGAGAATCTAAATCCCTTTTATGGTCTGCATATGATGTACATAAACACAGCCTCACATATACTTCTAAAAATTTAAAGATGTGTGGGGCCACTGAGAGGGCTCAACTATTAACAGCATTGTCTCTTCTTCCAGAGAACGTGGGATCAACTACCAGCAACTATATGGTGGCCCATCTCAAGTTCCAGGGGATAAGACAGACAGACAGACAGACAGACAGAGATAAGGATGGCAGGCCTGCCTGATTTTTCTTTCTTTCTTATCCTTTTTAAAAAATGTTTATTTATTCATTTATTCATATATTTATTTATTTATTTATTAGATATAAGTACACTGTAGCTGTCTTCAGACTCTCCAGAAGAGGGTGTCAGATTCTGGAGAATCAATATCCCTCTTATGGTCTGCATATGATGTACATGAACACAGCCTCACATATACTTCTAAAAATTTAAAGATGGGTGGGGCCACTGAAAGGGCTCAACAATTAACAGCATTGTCTCCTCTTCCAGAGAACCGGGGATCAACTACCAGCAACTATATGGTGGCCCATCTCCAGTTCCAGGGTATCTGACAGATAGACAGACAGACAGACAGACAGACAAGGTGGCAGGCCTGCCTGGTCTATCTTTCTTTCTTATTCTTTTTAAAAAGTGTTTATTTATTTATTTATGTATTTATTAGATATAAGTACACTGTAGCTGTCTTCAGACACTCTAGAAGAGGGTGTCATATTCTGGGGAATCTAAATCCCTCTTATGGTCTGCATATGATGTACATAAACACAGCCTCACATATACTTCTAAAAATTTAAAGATGGGTGGGCTCACTGAAAGGGATCAACAATTAACACCATTGTCTCCTCTTCCAGAGGACCTGGGATCAACTACCAGCAACTATATTGTGGCCCATCTCCAGTTCCAGGGGATCAGACAGACATACATACAAACAGACAGACAAGGATTGCAGGCCTGCCTCGTTTTTCTTTCTTTCTTATACAATTTAAAAATGTTTATTTATTTATATATATATTTATTAGATATAAGTACACTGTAGCTGTCTTCAGACACTTCAGAAGAGGGTGTCATATTCTGGATAATCTAAATCCCTCTTATGGTCTGCATATGATGTACATAAACACAGCCTCACATATACTTCTAAAAATTAAAAATAGGTGGGGCCACTGAAAGGACTCAACAATTCACAGCATTGTCTCCTCTTCCAGAGAACCTGGGATCAACTACCAGCACCTACCAGGTGGCACATCTCCAGTTCCAGGGGATCAGACAGACAGACAGACAGACAGTGATAAGGATGGCAGGCCTGCCTGGTCTTTCTTTCTTTCTTATCCTTTTTTAAAAAAATGTGTATTTATTTATTTATTTATTTATTTATTTATTTATTTATTTATTTATTTATTTATTAGATATAAGTACACTGTAGCTGTTCAGACACTCCAGAAGAGGGTTTCAGATTCTGGAGCATCAAAATCCCTCTTATGGTCTGCATATGATGTACATAAACACAGCCTCACATATACTTCTAAAAATTTAAAGAAGGGTGGGGCCACTCTAAAAGCTCAACAATTAACAGCATTGTCTCCTCTTCCAGAGTACCTGGGATCAACTCCCAGCAACTATATGGTGGCCCATCTCCAGTTCCACGGGATCAGACAGACAGACATACAGACAGTGATAAGGATGGCAGGCCTACCTGGTCTTTCTTTCTTTCTTTCTTATCCTTTTTGAAAAATGTTTATTTATATATTTATTTATGTATTTATTAGATATAAGTACACTGTAGCTGTTTTCAGACACTCCAGAAGAGGGTGTCATATTCTGGAGAATCTAAATCCCTCTTATGGTCTGCATATGATGTACATAAACACAGCCTCACATATACTTCTAAAAATTAAAAATAGGTGGGGCCACTGAAAGGACTCAACAATTAACCGCATTGTCTCCTCTTCCAGAGAACCTGGGATCAACTACCAGCACCTACAAAATGGCCCATCACCAGTTCCAGGGGATCAGACAGACAGACATACAGACAGTGATAAGGATGGCAGGCCTGCTTGGTCTTTCTTTCTTTCTTATCCTTTTTTTAAAAAAATGTTTATTTATTTATTTATTTATTTATTTATTTATTTATTTATTTATTTATTATTAGATATAAGTACACTGTAGCTGTTCAGATACTCCAGAAGAGGGTGTCAGATTCTGGAGAATCTAAATCCCTCTTATGGTCTGCATATGATGTACATAAACACAGCCTCACATATACTTCTAAAAATTTAAAGAAGTGTGGGGCCACTCTAAAAGCTCAACAATTAACAGCATTGTCTCCTCTTCCAGAGTATCTGGGATCAACTACCAGCAACTATATGGTGGCCCATCTCCAGTTCCACGGGATCAGACAGACAGACATACAGACAGTGATAAGCATGGCAGGCCTGCCTCGTCTTTCTTTCTTTCTTTCTTTCTTATCCTTTTTAAAAAAATGTTTATTTATATATTTATTTATGTATTTATTAGATATAAGTACACTGTAGCTGTTTTCAGACACTCCAGAAGAGGGTGTCAGATTCTGGAGAATCTAAATCCCTTTTATGGTCTGCATATGATGTACATAAACACAGCCTCACATATACTTCTAAAAATTTAAAGATGTGTGGGGCCACTGAGAGGGCTCAACTATTAACAGCATTGTCTCTTCTTCCAGAGAACGTGGGATCAACTACCAGCAACTATATGGTGGCCCATCTCAAGTTCCAGGGGATAAGACAGACAGACAGACAGACAGACAGAGATAAGGATGGCAGGCCTGCCTGATTTTTCTTTCTTTCTTATCCTTTTTAAAAAATGTTTATTTATTCATTTATTCATATATTTATTTATTTATTTATTAGATATAAGTACACTGTAGCTGTCTTCAGACTCTCCAGAAGAGGGTGTCAGATTCTGGAGAATCAATATCCCTCTTATGGTCTGCATATGATGTACATGAACACAGCCTCACATATACTTCTAAAAATTTAAAGATGGGTGGGGCCACTGAAAGGGCTCAACAATTAACAGCATTGTCTCCTCTTCCAGAGAACCGGGGATCAACTACCAGCAACTATATGGTGGCCCATCTCCAGTTCCAGGGTATCTGACAGATAGACAGACAGACAGACAGACAGACAAGGTGGCAGGCCTGCCTGGTCTATCTTTCTTTCTTATTCTTTTTAAAAAGTGTTTATTTATTTATTTATGTATTTATTAGATATAAGTACACTGTAGCTGTCTTCAGACACTCTAGAAGAGGGTGTCATATTCTGGGGAATCTAAATCCCTCTTATGGTCTGCATATGATGTACATAAACACAGCCTCACATATACTTCTAAAAATTTAAAGATGGGTGGGCTCACTGAAAGGGATCAACAATTAACACCATTGTCTCCTCTTCCAGAGGACCTGGGATCAACTACCAGCAACTATATTGTGGCCCATCTCCAGTTCCAGGGGATCAGACAGACATACATACAAACAGACAGACAAGGATTGCAGGCCTGCCTCGTTTTTCTTTCTTTCTTATACAATTTAAAAATGTTTATTTATTTATATATATATTTATTAGATATAAGTACACTGTAGCTGTCTTCAGACACTTCAGAAGAGGGTGTCATATTCTGGATAATCTAAATCCCTCTTATGGTCTGCATATGATGTACATAAACACAGCCTCACATATACTTCTAAAAATTAAAAATAGGTGGGGCCACTGAAAGGACTCAACAATTCACAGCATTGTCTCCTCTTCCAGAGAACCTGGGATCAACTACCAGCACCTACCAGGTGGCACATCTCCAGTTCCAGGGGATCAGACAGACAGACAGACAGACAGTGATAAGGATGGCAGGCCTGCCTGGTCTTTCTTTCTTTCTTATCCTTTTTTAAAAAAATGTGTATTTATTTATTTATTTATTTATTTATTTATTTATTTATTTATTTATTTATTTATTAGATATAAGTACACTGTAGCTGTTCAGACACTCCAGAAGAGGGTTTCAGATTCTGGAGCATCAAAATCCCTCTTATGGTCTGCATATGATGTACATAAACACAGCCTCACATATACTTCTAAAAATTTAAAGAAGGGTGGGGCCACTCTAAAAGCTCAACAATTAACAGCATTGTCTCCTCTTCCAGAGTACCTGGGATCAACTCCCAGCAACTATATGGTGGCCCATCTCCAGTTCCACGGGATCAGACAGACAGACATACAGACAGTGATAAGGATGGCAGGCCTACCTGGTCTTTCTTTCTTTCTTTCTTATCCTTTTTGAAAAATGTTTATTTATATATTTATTTATGTATTTATTAGATATAAGTACACTGTAGCTGTTTTCAGACACTCCAGAAGAGGGTGTCATATTCTGGAGAATCTAAATCCCTCTTATGGTCTGCATATGATGTACATAAACACAGCCTCACATATACTTCTAAAAATTAAAAATAGGTGGGTCCACAAAAGGACTCAACAATTAACAGCATTGTCTCCTCTTCCAGAGAACCTGGGATCAACTACCAGCACCTATAAGGTGGCACATCTCCAGTTCCAGGGGATCAGACAGACAGACAGACAGACAGTGATAAGGATGGCAGGCCTGCCTGGTCTTTCTTTCTTTCTTATCCTTTTTTTTAAAAAATGTTTATTTATTTATTTATTTATTTATTTATTTATATATGTATGTATTTATTAGATATAAGTACACTGTAGTTGTCTTCAGACACTCCAGAAGAGGGTGTCAGATTCTGGAGAATCTAAATCCCTCTTATGGTCTGCATATGATGTACATAAACACAGCCTAACATACACTTCTAAAAATTTAAAGATAGGTGGAGCCACTGAAAGGGCTCAACAATTAACAGCCATGTCTCCTCTTCCAGAGAACCTGGGATCAATAACAGCAACTATATGGTGGCCCATCTCCAGTTCCAAGGGATCAGACAGTCTGACAGACAGACAGACTGACAGAGATAAGGATGGCAGGCCTGCCTGGTCTTTCTTTCTTTCTTATCCTTTTTTAAAAATGTTTATTTATTTATTTATATGTTTATTAGATATAAGTACACTGTAGCCGTCTTCAGAAACTCCAGAAGAAGGTGTCAGATTCTGGAGAATCTAAATCCCTCTTATGGTCTGCATATGATGTACATAAACACAGCCTCACATTTACTTCTTAAAATTTAAAGGGGGGGGCCACTGAAAGGGCTCAACAATTAACAGCATTGTCTCCTCTTCCAGAGAACCTGGGATCAACTACCTGCAACGATATGGTGGCCCATCTCCACTCCCAGGGGATCAGACAGACAGACAGACAGACAAGGATAATGATGGCAGGCCTGCCTGGTGTTTCTTTCATTCTTATTGTTTTTAAAAAATGTTTATTTATTTATGTATTTATTAGATATAAGTACACTGTAGCTGTCTTTAGACACTCCAGAAGAGGGTGTCAGATTCTTGAGAATCTAAATCCCTCTTATGGTCTGCATATGATGTACATAAAAACAGCCTCACATATACTACTAAAAATTTAACGATGGGTGGGGCCACTGAAAGCGTTCAACAATTAACAGCATTGTCTCCTCTTCCAGAGAACCTGGGATCAAATACCAGCACCTATATGGTGGCCCATCTCCAGTTCCAGGGGATCAGAACGACAGACAGACAGACAGACCGAGATAAGGATGGTAGGCCTGCCTGGTCTTTCTTTTTTCTTATCCGGTTTAAATAATGTTTATTTATTTATTTATTTATTTATTTATTTATTTATTTATTTATGCATTTATTAGATATAAGTACACTGTAGCTGTCTTCAGACACTCCAGAAGAGGGTGTCAGATTCTGATGAATCTAAATCCCTCTTCTGGTCTGCATATGATGTACATAAACACAGCCTCACATACACTTCTAAAAATTTAAAGATGGGTAGGGCCACTGATAGGGCTCAACAATTAACAGCATTGTCTCCTCTTCCAGAGATCCTGGGATCAACTACCAGCAACTATATGGTAGCCCATCTCTAGTTCCAAGGGATCAGACAGACAGACAGACAGACAGAGATAAGGATGGCAGGCCTGCCTGGTCTTTCTTTCTTATCCTTTTTAAAAAATGTTTATTTATTTATTTATTTATTTATTTATTTATTTATTTATTAGATATAAGTAAACTTTAGCTGTCTTCAGACACTCCAGAAGAGGGTGGCAGATTCTGGAGAATCTAAATCACTCTTATGGTCTGCATATGATGTACATAAACACAGCCTCACATATACTTCTAAAAATTTAAAGATTGGTGGGGCCACAGAAAGGGCTCAACAATTAACAGCATTGTCTCCTCTTCCAGAGAACCTTGGATGAACTACCAGCAACTATATTGGCCCATCTCCAGTTCCAGGGTATCAGACAGACAGACAGACAGACAGAGATAAGGATGGAGGCCTGCCTGGTCTTTCTTTCTTTCTTATACTTTTAAAAAAATGTTTGTTTATTTATTTATTTATTTATTTATGTATTTATTAGATATAAGTACACTGTAGCTGTCTTCAGACACTCTAGAAGAGGGTGTCATCTTCTGGAGAATCTAAATCCCTCTTATGGTCTGCATATGATGTACATAAACACAGCCTCACATATACTTCTAAAAATTTAAAGATGGGTGGGCCCACTGAAAGGGCTAAACAATTAACACCATTGTCTCCTCTTCCAGACAACGTAAGATCAACTACCAGCAACTATATGGTGGCCCATCTCAAGTTCCAGGGGATACGACAGACAGACAGACAGACAGAGATAAGGATGGCAGGCCTGCCTGATTTTTCTTTCTTTCTTATACTTTTTAAAAAATGTTTATTTATTTATTTATTCATTCATTTATTTATTTATTTATGTATTTATTAGATATAAGTACACTGTAGCTGTCTTCAGACTCTCCAGAAGATGGTGTCAGATTCTGGATAATCTATATCCCTCTTATGGTCTGCATATGATGTACATGAACACAGCCTCAGGTATACTTCTAAAAAATTAAAGATGGGTGGGGCCACTGAAAGGGCTCAACAATTAAAGCATTGTCTCCTCTTCCAGAGAACCTGGGATCAACTACCAGCAGCTATATGGGGGTCCATCTCCAGTTCCAGGGGATCTGACAGATAGACAGACAGACAGACAGACAGACAGACAAGGTGGCAGGACTGCCTGATCTTTCTTTCTTTCTTATCCTTTTTAAAAAATGTTTATTTATTTATTTATGTATTTATTAGATATAAGTACACTGTAGCTGTCTTCAGACACTCTAGAAGAGGGTGTCAGATTCTGGAGAATCTATATCCCTCTTATGGTCTGCATATGATGTACATGAACACAGCCTCAGGTATACTTCTAAAAAATTAAAGATGGGTGGGGCCACTGAAAGGGCTCAACAATTAAAGCATTGTCTCCTCTTCCAGAGAACCTGGGATCAACTACCAGCAGCTATATGGGGGTCCATCTCCAGTTCCAGGGGATCTGACAGATAGACAGACAGACAGACAGACAGACAGACAAGGTGGCAGGACTGCCTGGTCTTTCTTTCTTTCTTATCCTTTTTAAAAAATGTTTATTTATTTATTTATGTATTTATTAGATATAAGTACACTGTAGCTGTCTTCAGACACTCTAGAAGAGGGTGTCAGATTCTGGAGAATCTATATCCCTCTTATGGTCTGCATATGATGTACATAAACACAGCCTCACATATACTTCTAAAAATTTAAAGATGGGTGGGCCCACTAAAGGGCTCAAGAATTAACACTATTGTCTCCTCTTCCAGACAAGTGGGATCAACTACCAGCAACTATATGGTGGCCCATCTCAAGTTGCAGGGGATCAGACAGACAGATAGACAGACAGAGATAAGGATGGCAGGCCTGCCTGATTTTTCTTTCTTTCTTATCCTTTTAAAAATGTTTATTTATTCATTTATTCATTTATTTATTTAATTATTTATTTATGTATTTATTAGATATAAGTACACTGTAGCTGTCTTCAGACTCTCCAGAAGATGGTTTCAGATTCTGGAGAATCTATATCCCTCTTATGGTCTGCATATGATGTACATAAACACAGCCTCACATATACTTCTAAAAATTTAAAGATGGGTGGGGCCACTGAAAGGGCTCAACAATTAACAGCATTGTCTCCTCTTCCAGAGGACCTGGGGTCAACTACCAACAACTATACTGTGGCCCATCTCCAGTTCCAGGGAATCAGACAGACATACAGACAGACAGACAGACAAGGATTGCAAGCCTGCCTGGTTTTTCTTTCTTTCTTATACATTTTAAATATGTTTATTTATTTATATATGTATTTATTAGATATAAGTACACTGTAGCTGTCTTCAGACACTTCAGAAGTGGGTGTCATATTCTGGAGAATCTAAATCCCTCTTATGGTCTGCATATGATGTACATAAACACAGCCTCACATATACTTCTAAAAATTTAAAGATGTGTGGGGCCACTGAAACGGCTCAAAAATTAACAGCATTGTCTCCTCTACCATAGAACCTGGGATCACTATCAGCAACTATATGGTGGCCCATCACCAGTTCCTTGGGATCAGACAGACAGAAAGACAGACAAGGATTGCAGGCCTGCCTGGTTTTACTTTCTTTCTTATCCTTTTTAAAAAATGTTTATTTATTTATTTATTTATTTAATTATTTATTTATTTATTTAATTATTTTATATATAACTACATTGTAGCTGTCTTCAGACACTCCAGAAGAGGGTGTCAGATTCTGGAGAATCTAAATCCCTCTTATGGTCTGCATATGATGTACATAAACACAGCCACATATATACTGAGCTGAGGAGTCACAGGCCAACTGCTGGAATTTCTGAGTACCACCTAGATAGAGAAAAGCTATGCTGTGGTTGCTTAATTTATGTATTTTATTATTTCTATTTGTTGTTTTGTTTTGTTTTATTTGTTTTTAGAGAAGTCCTCTGTCTGTAGCTCTGGCTGACCCAGGACTGCCTACTTGTGTTAATTAGGGTTTCACAGCTGAGAACAGACACCAAGAGCAAGGTAAGGCTTAGAAAAGCCTACATTCAGTGGTGGCTCAAGCTCTTAATGAGAGCACTCTGTAGGAAGAGGCAGTCAGTTTCTGAATTCGAGGCCACCCTGGTGAAAGACAGGGCTAGGGTAGGGGCTAGGGTGAGGAAAGGAAGAAAGAAAAGAAAGAAAGAAAAAGTTTTTATAAAAGTTTTATAAAAAGTGTTAAAGTTTTTAAAAATTAAAAAAAAAAAATACCAGATCACCATCACACAGCATTGGCTCTCTTCAGGTGTATCCTTTCAGCCTCCAAAACAAAAAACAATGGCTGGCTGTCTTCAGGTGTATCCTATTCTCGAGTCTTATTTCCAAACTTAGAGCTGGGCTGAGATGCCTCATTATGTAATTGCAAACCTTCCTTGGTTTGTCTTTTCCATTTCTAAGACTAACAGGCCTTTTTCTATTTATTGAATATGCTCATGACTGTCCTTTAGATATAGTAAATATAACTGTTGCTTATAAAACTTGTTTTCTAGGAATTTTTAAAGGGCAATGGCAGAGTTTATTTATAAAAAAATATTTTGCATTTATTTATTTGTGTGAGTGATGAAGCTCAGGTCTTCAAACTCATCAGGAGGTATGATTACCTCCCCTCTCTCTCAACCCCTCTCTCTCCTCTCTCAATGATTGTGTAAGAATGTTTTGCATGTGTATGCTGTGCCCACAGACTCCAGAACAGAGTATTAGATCCCCTGGAACTGGAGATGGGCCACCATATATAATACTGGTAATTGAGCCCAGGTTCTCTGGAAGAGGAGACAATGCTCTTAATTGTTGAGCCCTCTCTGTAGCCACATCTTTCTTTCTTTTTTTTTTTGAGTATATGTGAGGCTGTGTTTATATACATCATATGCAGACAATAAGAATGATTTAGATTCTTCAGAATCTGACACCCTCTTCTGGACTGTCTGAAGATAGCTACAGCATACTTAAATATAATAAATAAATAAATCTTTAAAAAGAAACGGAAAAGTAAAGAAGAAAGAACAGGCCTGCCATATGCATGTTCATAGAGGAAAATGGGAAAGACCCCAATCTAACCTCAGCAGGGTGCTTCCTTCTGGATGGTAGCTCACAGTTTCATCCCAGCAATACAGGCAAATCACTGAGTTCAAGGACAGTAAGGTTCAGGACAGCCAAGGTTAGGAAGGAAAAGGGTCCATGTTGAGAATACAAACCGACAAAACAACAACTAGGAAAAAGAAGTGACAGTGTAACTTGGGGTAGGGTACCAACAAGAGAAAGCTTTCTGTTACCACTTACAAACACCAGTAGCATTGCACCCTTCTGCCCAGGTCCCTGCCTTCCTTTCTAGGAATTCTAAGGATGCCAGGGGGTGGGGGAATCCAGATTAACTTTTTAAAAACAAAGACTTGGTCTTTGATGTCTATAGGAAGCCCCTCTCAGTGCCTTATACTACCACTGAACTTTCAGGGCTGTGACTCAACTGTAACAAGGAACAGGGCTAAGAACCTGCAGCCTTTGAAAACAACTATTTTTTTAAAGTGGGGGACACAAATCAGCAGTAGAACCCCTCAGGTTCAGCCATAATACTTGTTAGGGAAAGAGCCTCAATGTCCGGAGCTGAGGTCTCATGGGTGAACTGCTTCAAGCTCTGAGTATCATTGAATGAAAGAAAAGATATCATGTGGTTGCTTAATTTATTTATTTTATTATTTGTATTTTTTGTTTTCTTTTGTTTTGTTTTAGAAAAGGCCTCAGTCTGTAGCTATGGCTGACCTAGGAAAGACTACATGTGTTAATTAGGGTTTCACAGCTGAGAAACAGACCATACCTATGTAAGACTTAGAAAACCCAACAGTCAGTGGTGGCTCGAGCTCTTAATGAGAGCACTCTGGAGGCAGAGGCAGTCAGTTTCTGAGTTCGAGGCCAGCCTGGTTAAAGACAGGGATAGGCAGGGCTAGGCAAGGCAGGGCTGGGCTAGGCTAGGCTAGGCAAGGGGCTGGGCTAGTCAAGGCAAGGGACTAGGCTAGGCTACTCAAGGGGCTAGGCAAGACAGACAGACAGAGAGAAAGACAGACAAGGATGGCAGGCCTGCCTGGTTTTTCTTTCTTTCTTATCCCTTTTAAAAAATGTTTATTTATTTATTGATTTATTTATTTATTTATTTATTTATTTATTTATGTATTTATTAGATATAAGTACACTGTAGCTGTCTTCAGACACTCCAGAAGAGGGTGTCAGATTCTGGAGAATCTATATCCCTCTTATGGTCTGCATATGATGTACATACACACAGCCTCACATTTACATCTAAAAATTTAAAGATGTGTGGGTCCAATGAAAGGGATCAACAATTAAAAGCATTGTCTCCTCTTATAGAGAACCTGGGATCAACTACCAGCAACTATATGGTGGCCCATCTCCAGTTCCAGGGTATCAGACAGACAGACAGACATACAGACAGATAGAGTTAAGGATGGCAGGCCTACCTTGTCTTTCCTTCTTTCTTATCCTTATAAAAAAATGTTTATTAATTTAAGTATGTATTTATTAGATATAAATACACTGTAGCTGTCTTCAAACACTCCCGAAGAGGGTGTCAGATTCTCGAGAATCTATATCCCTCTTATGGTCTGCATATGATGTACATGAACACAGCCTCACATATACTTCTAAAAATTTAAAGATGGGTGGGGCCACTGAAAGGGCTCAACAATTAACAGCACTGAATCCTCTTCCAGAGAACCTGGGATCAACTACCAGCAATTATATGGTGGCCCATCTCCAGTTCCAGGGGATCAGACAGACAGACAGACAGACAAGGATGGCAGGCCTGCCTGGTCTTTCTTTATTTCTTATACTTTTTAAAAAATTTTTATTTATTTATTTATTTATTTATTTATTTATTTATTTATTTATTTATTTATTAGATATAAATACACTGTAGCCGTCTTCAGACACTCCAGAAGAGGGTGTCAGATTCTGGAGAATCTAAATCCCTCTTATGGTTTGAATATGATGTACATAAACACAGCCTCACATATACTTCTAAAAATTAAAAATGGGTGGGGCCACTGAAAGGGCTCAACAATTAACAGCATTGTCTCCTCTTCCAGAGAACCTGGGATCAACTACCAGCACCTACAAGGTGGCCCATCTCCAGTTCCAGGGGATCAGACAGACAGACATACAGAGATAAGGATGGTAGGCCTGCCTGGTCTTTCTTTCTTATCCTTTTTAAAAAATATTTATTTATTTATTTATTTATTTATTTATTTATTTATTTATTTATTTATTTATGTATTTCTTAGATATAAGTACACTGGTCTTTCTTTAGACACTCCAGAGGAGGGTGTCATATTCTGGAGAATGTAAATCCCTCTTATGGTCTGCATATGATGTACATAAACACAGCCTCACATATACTGAGCTGAGGTGTCACAGGCCAACTGCTGGAATTTCTGAGTACCACCTAGATAGAGAAAAGCTATGCTGTGGTTGCTTAATTTATGTATTTTATTATTTCTATTTGTTGTTTTGTTTTGTTTTATTTGTTTTTAGAGAAGTCCTCAGTCTGTACTCTGGCTGATCCAGGACTGCCTACTTGTGTTAATTAGGGTTTCACAGCTGAGAACAGACACCAAGAGCAAGGTAAGGCTTAGAAAACCCTACATTCAGTGGTGGCTCAAGCTCTTAATGAGAGCACTCTGTAGGCAGAGGCAGTCAGTTTCTGAGTTCGAGGCCACCCTGGTGAAAGACAGGGCTAGGGTAGGGGCTAGGGTGAGGAAAGAAAGAAAGGAAGAAAGAAAGAAAGAAAAGTTTATAATAAAAAGTTTTTATAAAAGTTTAATAAAAAGTGTTAAAGTTTTTAAAAATTAAAAAAAAAAATACCAGATTACCATCACACAGCATTGGCTGTCTTCAGGTGTATCCTTTCAGCCTCCAAAACAAAAAACAATGGCTGGCTGTCTTCAGGTGTATCCTATTCTCGAGTCTTATTTCCAACCTTAGAGCTGGGCTGAGCTGCCTCATTATGTAATTGCAAACCTTCCTTGGTTTGTCTTTTTCATTTCTAAGACTAACAGGCCTTTTTCTATTTATTGAATATGCTAATGACTGTCCTTTAGATATAGTAAATATAACTTTTGCTTATAAAACTTGTTTTCTAGGAATTTTTAAAGGGCAATGGAAGAGTTTATTTATAAAAAAATATTTTGCATTTATTTATTTGTGTGAGTGATGAAGCTCAGGTCTTCAAACTCGTCAGGAGGTATGATTACCTCCCCTCTCTCTCAATCCCTCTCTCTCCTCTCTCAATGATTGTGTAAGAATGTTTTGCATGTGTATGCTGTGCCCACAGACTCCAGAACAGAGTATTAGATCCCCTGGAACTGGAGATGGGCCACCATATATTTACTGGTAATTGAGCCCAGGTTCTCTGGAAGAGGAGACAATGCTCTTAATTGTTGAGCCCTCTCTGTAGCCACATCTTTCTTTTTCTTTTTTCTTTTTTTTTTTTTGAGTATATGTGAGGCTGTGTTTATATACATCATATGCAGACAATAAGAATGATTTAGATTCTTCAGAATCTGACACCCTCTTCTGGACTGTCTGAAGATAGCTACAGCATACTTAAATATAATAAATAAATAAATCTTTAAAAAGAAAAGGAAAAGTAAAAAAGAAAGAACAGGCCTGCCATATGCATGTTCATAGAGGAAAATGGAAAAGACCCCAATCTAACCTCAGCAGGGTGCTTCCTTCTGGATGGTAGCTCACAGTTTCATCCCAGCAAGACAGGCAAATCACTGAGTTCAAGGACAGTAAGGTTCAGGACAGCCAAGGTTAGGAAGGAAAAGGGTCTATGTTGAGAATACAAACCGACAAAACAACAACTAGGAAAAAGAAGTGACAGTGTAACTTGGGGTAGGGTACCAACAAGAGAAAGCTTTCTGTTACCACTTACAAACACCAGTAGCATTGCACCCTTCTGCCCAGGTCCCTGCCTTCCTTTCTAGGAATTCTAAGGATGCCAGGGGGTGGGGGAATCCAGATTAACTTTTTAAAAACAAAGACTTGGTCTTTGATGTCTATAGGAAGCCCTTCTCAGTGCCTTATACTACCACTGAACTTTCAGGGCTGTGACTCAACTGTAACAAGGAACAGGGCTAAGAACCTGCAGCCTTTGAAAACAACTATTTTTTTAAAGTGGGGGACACAAATCAGCAGTAGAACCCCTCAGGTTCAGCCATAATACTTGTTAGGGAAAGAGCCTCAATGTCCGGAGCTGAGGTCTCATGGGTGAACTGCTTCAAGCTCTGAGTATCATTGAAAGAAAGAAAAGATATCATGTGGTTGCTTAATTTATTTATTTTATTATTTCTATTTTTTGTTTTCTTTTGTTTTGTTTTAGAAAAGGCCTCAGTCTGTAGCTATGGCTGACCTAGGACAGACTACATGTGTTAATTAGGGTTTCACAGCTGAGAAACAGACCATACCTATGTAAGACTTAGAAAACCCAACAGTCAGTGGTGGCTCGAGCTCTTAATGAGAGCACTCTGGAGGCAGAGGCAGTCAGTTTCTGAGTTCGAGGCCAGCCTGGTTAAAGACAGGGATAGGCAGGGCTAGGCAAGGCAGGGCTGGGCTAGGCTAGGCTAGGCAAGGGGCTGGGCTAGTCAAGGCAAGGGACTAGGCTAGGCTACTCAAGGGGCTAGGCAAGACAGACAGACAGACAGAAAGACAGACAAGGATGGCAGGCCGGCCTGGTTTTTCTTTCTTTCTTATCCCTTTTAAAAAATGTTTGTTTATTTATTTATTTATTTATGTATGTATTTATTAGATATACGTACACTGTAGCTGTCTTCAGACACTCCAGAAGAGGGTGTCAGATTCTGAAGAATCTATATCCTTCTTATGGTCTGCATATGATGTACATACACACAGCCTCACATTTACATCTAAAAATGTAAAGATGTGTGGGTCCAATGAAAGGGATCAACAATTAACAGCATTGTCTCCTCTTATAGAGAACCTGGGATCAACTACCAGCAACTATATGGTGGCCCATCTCCAGTTCCAGGGGATCAGACAGACAGACAGACATACAGACAGATAGAGTTAAGGATGGCAGGCCTACCTTGTCTTTCCTTCTTTCTTATCCTTTTAAAAAAATGTTTATTAATTTAAGTATGTATTTATTAGATATAAGTACACTGTAGCTGTCTTCAAACACTCCCGAAGAGGGTGTCAGATTCTCGAGAGTCTATATCCCTCTTATGGTCTGCATATGATGTACATGAACACAGCCTCACATATACTTCTAAAAATTTAAAGATGGGTGGGGCCACTGAAAGGGCTCAACAATTAACAGCACTGACTCCTCTTCCAGAGAACCTGGGAACAACTACCAGCAATTATATGGTGGCCCATCTCCAGTTCCAGGGGATCAGACAGACAGACAGACAGACAAGGATGGCAGGCCTGCCTGGTCTCTCTTTCTTTATTATCCTTTTTTAAAAATGTTTATTTGTTTATTTATGAATATATTAGATATAAGTACACTGTAGCTGTCTTCAGACACTCCAGAAGAGGGTGTCAGATTCTGGAGAATCTAAATCCCTCTTATGGTCTGCATATTCGGTACATAAACACAGCCTCGCATATACTTCTAAAAATTTAACGATGGGTGGGGCCACTGAAAGCGCTCAACAATTAACAGCATTGTCTCCTCTTCCAGAGAACTTGGGATCAACTACCAGCACCTATATGGTGGCCCATCTCCAGTTCCAGGGGATCAGAACGACAGACAGACAGACAGACAGAGATAAGGATGGTAGGCCTGCCTGGTCTTTCTTTTTTCTTATCCGGTTTCAATAATGTTTATTTATTTATTTATTTATTTATTTATTTATGTATTTATTAGATATAAGTACACTGTAGCTGTCGTCAGATACTCCAGAAGAGGGTTTCAGATTCTGATGAATCTAAATCCCTGTTCTGGTCTGCATATGATGTACATAAACACAGCCTCACATACACTTCTAAAAATTTAAAGATGTGTAGGGCCACTGATAGGGCTCAACAATTAACAGCATTGTCTCCTCTTCCAGAGAACCTGGGATCAACTACCAGCAACTATATGGTAGCCCATCTCCAGTTCCAGGGGATCAGACAGACAGACAGACAGAAAGAGATAAGGATGGCAGGCCTGCCTGGTCTTACTTTCTTTCTTATCCTTTTAAAATAATGTTTATTTATTTATTTATTTATTTATTTATTTATTAGATATAAGTACACTGTAGTTGTCTTCAGACACTCCAGAAGAGGGTGTCAAATTCTGGAGAATCTAAATCCCTCTTATGGTCTGCATATGATGTACATAAACACAGCCTAAAATATACTTCTAAAAATTTAAAGATAGGTGGAGCCACTGAAAGGGCTCAACAATTAACAGCAATGTCTCCTCTTCCAGAGAACCTGGGATCAACTAACAGAAACTATATGGTGGCCCATATCCAGTTCCAAGGGATCAGAGAGACAGACAGACAGACTGACAGAGATAAGGATGGAGGCCTGCCTGGTCATTCTTTCTTTCTTATACGTTTAAAAAAATATTTATTTATTTATTTATTTATTTATTTATTTATTTATTTATTTACGTATTAGATATAAGTACACTGTAGCTGTCTTCAGACACTCTAGAAGAGGGTGTCATCTTCTGGAGAATCTAAATCCCTCTTATGGTCTGCATATGATGTACATAAACACAGCCTCACATATATTTCTAAAAATTAAAAGATGTGTAGCGCCACTGAAAGGGCTCAACAATTGACAGCATTGTCTCCTCTTCCAGAGAACCTGGGATCAACTACCAGCAACTATATGGTGGCCCATCTCCCGTTCCAGGTGATCTGACAGATAGACAGACAGACAGACAGACAGACAGACAGACAGACAAGGTGGCAGGCCTGCCTGGTCTTTCTTTCTTTCTTATCCTTTTTAAAAAATGTTTATTTATTTATTTATGTATTTATTAGATATAAGTACACTGTAGCTGTCTTCAGACACTCTAGAAGAGGGTGTCATATTCTGGAGAATCTAAATCCCTCTTATGGTCTGCATATGATGTTCATAAACACAGCCTCACATATACTTCTAAAAATTTAAAGATGGGTGGGCCCACTGAAAAAGCTCAACAATTAACACCATTGTCTCCTCTTCCAGAGAACGTGGGATCAAATACCAGCAACTATATGGTGGCCCATCTCAAGTTGCAGGGGATCAGACAGACAGACAGACAGACAGAGATAAGGATGGCAGGCCTGCCTGATTTTTCTTTATTTCTTATCCTTTTTAAAAATGTTTATTTATTTATTTATTTATTTATTTATTTATTTATTTATTTATGTATTTATTAGATATAAGTACACTGTAGCTATCTTCAGACTCTCCAGAAGAGGGTGTCAGATTCTGGAGAATCTATATCCCTCTTATGGTCTGCATATGATGTACATAAACACAGCCTCACATATACTTCTAAAAATTTAAACATGGTTGGGGCCACTGAAAGGGCTCAACAATTAACAGCATTGTCTCCTCTTCCAGAGGACCTGGGATCAACTACCAGCAACTATATTGTGGCCCAATTCCAGTTCCAGGGGTTCAGACAGACATACATACAGACAGACAGACAAGGATTGCAGGCCTGCTTGGTTTTTCTTTCTTTCTTATACATTCAAAACACCATCAGATCCTTCTACCAAAGGCTATACTCAACAAAACTGGAGAACCTGGATGAAATGGACAAGTTCCTAGACAGATACCAGGTACCAAAGCTGAATCAAGATCAGGTTAATGATCTAAACAGCCCTATATCCCCCAAAGAAATAGAAGCAGTCATTAATAGTCTCCCAACTAAAAAAAGCCCAGGACCAGATGGGTTTAGTGCAGAGTTCTATCAGACCTTCAAAGAAGATCTAATCCCAGTTCTTCACAAACTATTCCACAAAATAGAAACAGAAGGTACTCTACCCAACTCATTCTATGAAGCCACAATTACTCTGATACCTAAACCACAAAAAGACCCAACAAAGATAGAAAACTTCAGACCAATATCCCTTATGAATATTGATGCAAAAATCCTCAATAAAGTTCTTGCTAACCGAATCCAAGAACACATCAAAACAATCATCCATCCTGACCAAGTAGGTTTCATCCCAGGGATGCAGGGATGGTTCAATATACGGAAATCCATCAACGTAATCCAGTATATAAACAAACTCAAAGACAAAAACCACATGGTCATCTCCTTAGATGCGGAAAAAGCATTTGACAAGATCCAACACCCATTCATGATAAAAGTCTTGGAAAGATCAGGAATTCAAGGCCCATACCTAAACATGATAAAAGCAATCTACAGCAAACCAGTAGCCAACATCAAAGTAAATGGTGAGAAGCTTGAAGCAATCCCTCTAAAATCAGGGACTAGACAAGGCTGTCCACTTTCTCCATACCTATTCAACATTGTACTTGAAGTCCTAGCCAGAGCAATTCGACAACAAAAGGAGATCAAAGGGATACAAATTGGAAAAGATGAAGTCAAAATATCACTTTTTGCAGATGATATGATAGTATATATAAGTGACCCTAAAAATTCCACCAGAGAACTCCTAAGCCTGATAAACAGCTTCGGTGAAGTAGCTGGATATAAAATTAACTCAAACAAATCAATGGCCTTTCTCTACACAAAGAATAAACAGGCTGAGAAAGAAATTAGGGAAACAACACCCTTCTCAATAGTCACAAATAATATAAAATATCTTGGCGTGACTCTAACTAAGGAAGTGAAAGATCTGTATAATAAAAACTTCAAGTCTCTGAAGAAAGAAATTATAGAAGATCTCAGAAGATGGAAAGATCTCCCATGCTCATGGATTGGCAGGATCAACATTGTAAAAATGGCTATCTTGCCAAAAGCAATCTACAGATTCAATGCAATCCCCATCAAAATTCCAAATCAATTCTTCAACGAATTAGAAAGTGCAATCTGCAAATTCATCTGGAATAACAAAAAACCTAGGATAGCAAAAACCCTCCTCAAGGATAAAAGAACCTCTGGTGGAATCACCATGCCGGACCTAAAGCTCTACTACAGAGCAATTGTGATAAAAACTGCATGGTACTGGTATAGTGACAGACAAATAGACCAATGGAATAGAATTGAAGACCCAGAAATGAACCCACACACCTATGGTCACTTGATCTTCGACAAGGGAGCTAAAAACATCCAGTGGAAGAAAGACAGCATTTTCAACAAATGGTGCTGGCACAACTGGTTGTTAACATGTAGAAGAATGCGAATCGATCCATTCCTATCTCCTTGTACTAAGGTCAAGTCTAAGTGGATCAAGGAACTTCACATAAAACCAGAGACACTGAAACTTATAGAGGAGAAAGTGGGGAAAAGCCTTGAAGATATGGGCACAGGGGAAAAATTCCTGAATCGAACAGTAATGGCTTGTGCTGTAAGATCGAGAATTGACAAGTGGGACCTCATGAAACTACAAAGCTTCTGCAAGGCTAAAGACACCATCAATAAGACAAAAAAACCACCAACAGATTGGGAAAGGATCTTCACCTATCCTAAATCAGATAAGGGACTAATATCCAATATATATAAAGAACTCAAGAAGGTGGACTCCAGAAAGTCAAATAACCCCATTAAAAAATGGGGCTCAGAACTGAACAAAGAATTCTCACCTGAGGAATACCGAATGGCAGAGAAGCACCTGAAAAAATGTTCAACATCCTTAATCATCAGGGAAATGCAAATCAAAACAACCCTGAGATTCCACCTCACACCAGTCAGAATGGCTAAGATCAAAAATTCAGGTGAAAGCAGATGCTGGCGAGGATGTGGAGAAAGTGGAACACTCCTCCATTGTTGGTGGGATTGCAAGCTAGTACAACCACTCTGGAAATCAGTCTGGCGGTTCCTCAGAAAATTGGACATAGTACTACCGGAGGATCCAGCAATACCTCTCCTGGGCATATATCCAGAAGATGTCCCAACCGGTAAAAAGGACACATGCTCCACTATGTTCATAGCAGCCCTATTTATAATAGCCAGAAGCTGGGAAGAACCCAGATGTCCCTCAACAGAGGAATGGATACAGAAATTATGGTACATTTACACAATGGAGTACTACTCAGCTATTAAAAAGAATGAATTTATGAAATTCCTAGCCAAATGGATGGACCTGGAGGGCATCATCTTGAGTGAAGTAACACAATCACAAAAGATCTCACACAATATGTATTCATTGGTAAGTGGATATTAGCCCAAAACTTAGGATACCCAAGATATAAGATACAATTTGATAAACGCATGAAACTCAAGAAGAATGAAGACCACAGTGTGGACATTGTGCACCTTCTTAGAATTGGGAACAAAACACCCAGGGAAGGAGTTACAGAGACAAAGTTCGTAGCTGTGATGAAAGGATGGACCATTTAGAGACTGCTGTATCCAGGGATCCGTCCCATAATCAGCTTCTAAACGCTGACACCATTGCATACACTAGTAAGACCTTGCTGAAAGGACCCAAATATAGCTGTCTCTTGTGAGACGATGCCGGGGCCTAGCAAACACAGGAGTGGATGTTCACAGTCAGCTATTGGATGTATCACAGGGCTCCCAATGGAGAAGCTAGAGAAAGTACCCAAGGAGCTAAAGGGATCTGCAACCCTATTGTTGGAACAACATGATGTACTAACCAGAACCCTGGAGCTCTTGTCTCTAGCTGCATATGTATCGAAAGATGGCCTAGTCGGCCATCAATGGAAAGAGAGGCCCATTGGACTTGCAAACTTTATATGCCCCAATATAGGGGAATGCCAGGGCCAAAAGAATGGGAATGGGTGGGTAGGGAAGTGGGGGGCGCTATGGGGGACTTTTGGGATAGTATTGGAAATGTAATTGAGGAAATTATGTAATAAAAATATTAAAAAAATGTTTATTTATTTATATATGTATTTATTAGATATAAGTACACTGTAGCTGTCTTCAGGCACTTCAGAAGAGGGTGTCATATTCTGGAGAATCTAAATCCCTCTTATGGTCTGCATATGATGTACATAAACACAGCCTCACATATACTTCTAAAAATTTAAAGAAGTGTGGGGCCACTGAAACGGCTCAACAATTAACAGCATTGTCTCCTCTACCAGAGAACCTGGGATCAACTAGCAGCAACTATATGGTGGCCCATCTCCAGTTCCAGGGGATCAGACAGACAGACAGACAGACAGACAAGGATTGCAGGCCTGCCTGGTTTTACTTTCTTTCTTATCCTTTTTAAAAAATGTTTATTTATTTATTTATTTATTTATTTATTTATTTATTTATTATATATAAGTACACTGTAGCTCTCTTCAGACACTCCACAAGAGGGTGTCAGATTCTGGAGAATCTAAATCCCTCTTATGGTCTGCATATGATATAAATAAACACAGCCTCATATATACTTCTAAAAATTTAAAGATGTGTGGGGCCACTGAAAGGGCTCAACAATTAACAGCATTGTCTCCTCTACCAGAGAACCTGGGATCAACTACCAGCAACTATATGGTGGCCCATCTCCAGTTCCAGGGGATCAGGCAGACAAAGAGACAGACAGACAAGGGTGGCAGGCCTCCCTGGTTTTTCTTTCTTTTTTATCCTTTTTAAAAAATGTTTATTTATTTATTTATGTATTTATTAGATATAAGTACACTGTAGCTGTCTTCAGACACTCTAGAAGAGGGTGTCAGATTCTGGAGAATATAAATCCCTCTTATGGTCTGCATATGATGGACATAAACACAGATTCACATACACTTCTAAAAATTTGAGATGGGTGGGACCACTGAAAGGGCTCACAATTAACAGCATTGTCTCTTCTTCCAGACAACCTGGGATCAACTACCAGCAACTATATGGTGGCCCATCTCCAGTTCCAGGGGTTCAGACAGACAGACAGACAGACAGACAGAGATAAGGATGGCAGGCCTGCCTGGTCTTTCTTTCTTTCTTATCCTTTTAAAATAATGTTTATTTATTTATTTATTTATTTATTTATTTATTTATTTATGTATTTATTAGATATAAGTACACTGTAGTTGTCTTCAGACACTCCAGAAGAGGGTGTCAAATTCTGGAGAATCTAAATCCCTCTTATGGTCTGCATATGATGTACATAAACACAGCCTAAAATATACTTCTAAAAATTTAAAGATAGGTGGAGCCACTGAAAGGGCTCAACAATTAAC
This sequence comes from Mus caroli, assembly GCF_978045245.1. Lineage (NCBI taxonomy): Eukaryota > Metazoa > Chordata > Mammalia > Rodentia > Muridae > Mus > Mus caroli. The sequence goes on along the minus strand of NW_028227305.1, from coordinate 1,001,893 downwards.
AGCAATGTCTCCTCTTCCAGAGTACCTGGGATCAACTAACAGAAACTATATTGTGGCCCATCTCCAGTTCCAAGGGATCAGAGAGACAGACAGACAGACTGTCAGAGATAAGATTGGAGGCCTGCCTGGTCATTCTTTCTTTCTTATACTTTTAAAAAAATGTTTATTTATTTATTTATTTATTTATTTATTTATTTATTTATTTATGTCTTTATTAGATATAAGTACACTGTAGCTGTCTTCAGACACTCTAGAAGAGGGTGTCATCTTTTGGAGATTCTAAATCCCTCTTATGGTCTGCATATGATGTACATAAACACAGCCTCACATATACTTCTAAAAATTTAAAGATGGGTGGGGCCACTGAAAGGGCTCAACAATTAACAGCATTGTCTCCTCTTCCAGAGAACCTGGGATCAACTACCAGCAACAATATTGTGGCCCATATCCAGTTCCAGGGGATCAGACAGACATACATACATACAGACAGACAAGTATTGCAGGCCTGCCTGGTTTTTCTTTCTTTCTTATCCTTTTTAAAAAATGTTTATTTATTTATTTATGTATTTATTAGATATAAGTACACTGTAGCTCTCTTCAGACACTCCAGAAGAGGGTGTCAGATTCTGGAGAATATAAATCCCTCTTATGGTCTGCATATGATGGACATAAACACAGATTCACATACACTTCTAAAAATTTAAAGATGGGTGGGGCCACTGAAAGGGCTCAACAATTAACAGCATTGTCTCTTCTTCCAGAGAACATGGGATCAACTACCATCAACTATATGGTGGCCCATCTCCAGTTCCAGGGGATCAGACAGACAGACAGACAGACAGAGATAAGGAGGGCAGGCCTGCCTGGTCTTTCTTTCTTTCTTATCCTTTTAAAATAATGTTTATTTATTTATTTATTTATTTATTTATTTATTTATTTATTTATTAGATATAAGTACACTGTAGTTGTCTTCAGACACTCCTGAAGAGGGTGTCAGATCCTGGAGAATCTAAATCCCTCTTATGGTCTGCATATGATGTACATAAACACAGCCTAACATATACTTCTAAAAATTTAAAGATAGGTGGAGCCACTGAAAGGGCTCAACAATTAACAGCATTGTCTCCTCTTCCAGAGAACCTGGGATCAACTACCAGCAACTATATGGTGGCCCATCTACAGTTCCAGGGGATCAGACACACAGAGAGACAGACAGACACTGTAGGACCCAGAATATGGCAAGAAACCCTGAGAAAGGTGGAAAATTAATAATACACTCTGTAGTACCCAGAATATGGCAAGAAACCCTCATAAAAGTAGAAAATTAAAAACTCACACTGAAGGACCCCAAATATGGCAAGAAAACCTGAAAAATGTGGAAAATGAGAATAATCACAGTGTAGGAACCAGAATTCCGAAAATACTTGAAAAATGTCGTAAATGAGAAAATCACATTTTAGGACCCAGAATATGGGGAGAAACCCTGAGAAACGTGGAAAATTAAAAATACACTCTGTAGCACTGAGAATATGGCAAGAAACCCTCAACAAAGTAGAAAATTAAAAACTCACACTGAAGGATCCCGAATATGGCGCGAAAATATGAAAAAGGTAGAAAATGAGAATAATCACACTGTATTACCCAGAATTACAAAAACATGAAAAACATCGAAAATGAGAAAATCACACTTGTAGGACCCAAAATACGAAAAAACTTGAAAAACGTGGAAAATGAGAAAATCACACTGGAGAAACCAGAATATGCCGAACAACCATGAAAAACCTGAAAATTAAAAATTCACACTATTGGACACAGAATATGGTGAGAAACCATGAAAAGACTGGACAATTAAAAATTCACACTTCATTACCCAGATATGGAGAGAAATACTGAAAACCATGGGAAAAAATTCACACTGAAGGACCTGGAATACGGCAAGAGAACCTGAAAAAACATGGAAATGAGAAAATCACACAGTACGACCCAGAATATGACGAAAAAACCTGAAAAAGGTAAAATATTAAAATATCACACGGAAGGACCCGGAATATGGCAAAAAACTTGAAATACGAGGAAGATAAAAAACTCACACTGAAGGACACAGAATATGGCGAGAAAACCTGAAAAAAGTAGAAAATTAAAAATTCACACTGAAAGACCCCGAATATGATGAGAAAACCTGAAAAAGGTGGAAAATGAGAATAATCACACTGTAGGACCCAGATTATGCCCAGAAACCCTGAAAACGTGTAAAATTAAAAAAACATGCTGTAGGACCCAGAATATGGCGAGAATACCTGAAAAAAGTAGAAAATTAAAAATTCACACTGAAGGACCCCGAATATGGTGAGAAAACCTGAAAAAGGTGGAAAATGAGAATAATCACACTGTAGGACCCAGATTTTGCCCAGAAACCCTGAAAACGTGGAAAATTAAAAATACATGCTGTAGGACCCAGAATATGGTGAGAAACCCTGAAAAAAGTTCAAAATTACAAACTCACACTGTAGGACCCCAAATATGGCGAGAAACCCTGAAAAAGGTGGAAAATGAGAAAATCACATTTCAGGACCCAGAATATGCCGAGAAAATGTGAAAAAAGTGAAAATTAAAAATTCACACTAACAGACACAGAATATGGCGAGAAAAAGTTAATAAAAAAGTAGAAAATTAAAATCTCACAGTGAAGGAGCCCAAACATGGCGAGAAAACCTGAAAAAGGTGGAAAATGAGAAAATCACACTGTAGGATCCAGAATATGGTGAGAAACCCTGAAGAAAGTAGAAAAATACAAACTGACACTGAAGGACCCCAAATATGGGGAGAAAACCTGAAAAAGGTGGAAAATAAGAAAATCACACTGAAGGACCCAGAATATTTCAAGAAACACTGAAAAACGTGAAAATTAAAAATTCACACTGTTGGACACAGAATATGGCGAGAAACCATGAAAAAAGTGGATAATTAAAATTCACACTGTATTACCCATAATATGGGGAGAAATACTGAAAAACGTGGAAAATTAAAAATCCACACTGAAGGACCTGGAATATGGCAAGAAAACCTGAAAACGTGGAAATGAGAAAATCACAGTGTAGGACCCAGAATATGACGAAAAAACCTGAAAAACGTGGAAAAATAAAAATTCACACTGAAGGACCCAGAATATGGTGAGAATACCTGAAAAACGAGGAAAATTAAAAACTCACACTGAATGACCCAGAATATGGCGAGAAACCATGAAAGAGTAGAAAATTAAGAATTCACACTGACGGACCCCAAATATGGTGAGAAAACCTGAAAAATGAGGAAAATGAGAAAATCACATTGTAAGACTCAGAATATGACGAAAAAACCTGAATAATGTGGAAAATTAAAAACTCACACTGAATGACCCAGAATACAGCGAGAAACCATGAAAGAGTAGAAAATTAAAAATTCACACTGACGGACCCCAAATATGGCGAGAAAACCTGAAAAATGAGGAAAATGAGAAAATCACATTGTAAGACCCAGAATATGACGAAAAAACCTGAATAATGTGGAAAATAAAAAATTCACAGTGAAGGACACGGAATATGGCGAGAAAACCTGAAAAACGAGGAAAATTAAAAACTCATACTGAAGGACACAGAATATGGCAAGAAACCCTGAAAAAAGTAGAAAATTAAAAATTCACACTGAAAGACGCCAAATATGTCGAGAAAACCTGATAAAGGTGGAAAATGAGAATAATCACACTGTAGGACCCAGAATTGCCAAAAAACTTGAAAAACCATAAAAATGAGAAAATCACACTGCAGGACACAGAATATGCCGAGAAACCCTGAAAACGTGGAAAATTAAAAATTAACACTGAAGGACCTGGAATATGGCAAGAAAACCTGAAAAACGTGGAAATGAGAAAAATCACAGTGTAGGACCCAGAATATGAAGAAAAAACCTGTAAAACTTAAAAAATTAATAATTCACACTGAAGAACCCAGAATATTGTGAGAAAATCTGAAAAACGTGGAAAATGAAAA